>NW_012267225.1:21696283-21701270 GCF_000151885.1 Dipodomys ordii
TGAGGATGTGCAGGACAAGAATTAAGTCACATAAAGAAGATCAAAAGAGAGGAAAAGGTGAAAAGGATAAGAAAGGAAGAAAAAAAGATCAGATGTTCAGTAGAGCTAAACAAAAAACAAAAAGATAATTAAAAAAGAAAAAAAAGAGAAAGAAAACAAAAAATAAAGAAAAATGCACCCTCACATATCCCTAAAATAAAAATCATAAGAGGAAAAAAAAGTTACTGGAAAACTATTTTTTTTCAAAAAAATGCAAAAATCAAAGATTAAAACAATTTTTTTTAATTTTTTAATTTTTTTATATAAGGTACCAAAAAGAAAAAAGAAAAAAAGAGAAAAAGAAGAAGAAAAAAGAATATCTCTGATTTTTTTGGGAGGGGTGGGAAAAATCCTGTATCTCCCTTGTGTCCTTAACCAGTCTCTTGTTGGAGTCTCTGGTCTGCTTGTTGTCCTGTGGCTTGGTTGGTTTCTTAAGTCAATTTGTTCGAACAGGTAGAAAAATGCTCTGCTTTACCCAGGATTTTGCGATCCTCCTCCCAGGCTAGTTCAATGGGAGGCAGATCTGCTTTGAGTATCACCAAAGAGGGGGATGCAGTGATGAGGCTAAGATCTGGGTAGAGTTGAGGCCTTTCAACAAACGGTAGCTTTTCCCGGGGGCTAGTTTGTGAAAAACTCACAGAGTCCAGCCTGGAGCGATTCTCAGGGTTTCTGTTTACTGAATTTCAATTGATTGTCCAGGCTGTTAGAGGGAGGGGCAGCCTCTGGCTCTGATTAACCAGTGAGGAAAGCCACTCCTAGGGCTGGTGCCCCAGCTGGGTGACTTTTCCCTGGGTGGAGCTGAGTCTGGCAGGTCATGCTGTTAAGTTCTTGTGACCTGCTAAATGACTCGTTTTATTCCAAGGCTTGAGTTGGAGCTAGCAGCTCCACCGAGATTTGTTGGTATCCAAGATGGAGATCTCCGGTACTGGGGGGGTAAGGGTGGCCTTCCTTCCTCTGTTCCCTGAGAGGGAGTGAGGACGTCAGGCTTCTACGTCGAGTCTTGGTTCCTTGGTCATCTCTGGTCTGGGAACTGCAGGATGAAGATGTCCGCTCCTTGTTGGTTCTTGCTGGTGTTGAGTAGAATCAGCTCGCTCGCTGCCTCTGACTCCTTCGTCCTGGACTCTCTGTGGCTCAGGTATGGCCGCGGCCCCTGCTGCCACCGCCGCTGCTGACAAGGGCTGACAAGGGCTCAGATGTGTCTCCTTCCTGGATTTTCCCTCTCTGGCCTGACTCTCTGTCCTGTGATAGCACACTTGGTGTGATTCTCTGGCTTAGGACTGTTCACTGGAACTCTAAAACTGCTTTCTATGCAAGAGCTTGTTTAGATTCCAGTTTCTCCTCTGCCATCTTCCCGGAACTCCCTGAGGTATGTTTTTATCAGACTTCATAAATTAAGTTTAGTATTACAGGTCACTGTGAAACATACTCATTTAATAATAATAATGATAATGATAATAATAATAAGACTAAGTGGCAAACATATTTGCACAGTTATAGGAAAAAAACTAATTTAAAACTCTCTTAATAGAGAAGGTTCAATTTCTTAAAGAAACCAAAGACTTGATCAAAAAACAATACAAAGCATAAGAAATTATTTTGATTAGACAAAAAAATTGTTTGTTTTTAGATATCATAAAGAAGTAAAACAGTATTGTTAAAGAAAGATCAATTGACTCGGGAGGCTGAGATCTAAGGTTTGTGGTTTGAAGCCAGCCTGGACAGGAACATCCATGAGACTCCCATCTCCAATTAAACAATAAAAAGTCAAAACTGGAGCTGTGGCTCAAGTGGTAGACTGCTAACTTTGAGTAAAAGAGCTTAGGGACAGCACCCAGGTCCTAAGTTCAAGCCTTAGGACACACACACACACACACACACACACACACACACACACACACAAAAGATCAATTGCACCAAGAAAATGTAGTGATTTTCACAAAGCAAAAAGCTTTTTTTTAAAAAATAACCATATATTCTAAATATTAAGGCTTGTTTTTAAACCCTTATGTGCCAGATATATGCAAAGATATGCCAATAACTGTCTCAGATTTGGCATAAAATGTTATTTTTAATTATTTACTTGGAGAGAGCCTTTATAATTGTGGTTACTGCCTCAAATCTTTTGTGGAACTTCAGAAAGAAACTTTTATGCAAAAATGTAAGTCAGTACATACCTGAGGCTGTGAGTTCCATCTTTAGTAACTTCAAAAAGAAAATGATTACAGAGGATTTAGAATATTCTGTATTAATATGACAAGATACATTTAGTTGGGCATGGTGGCTCTAGCTGTCCTGGCTGCTTGGGAACAGAAGCTTAGAGGGTTACAGTTCAAGGTCAGTTTGAATATAAAAGTTTGTGAGGCTGTCTCCGTCAGTGGCTTGGGGCAGTAGTGCCCTCTTATCCCAGCCCTGGGAGAAGGACAACAGCTTGTGGTATGTGCCCATCATCCCCAGTGACACAGGTAGGAAAATTGCAGCCTAGACCTCCCAAGACCCTAACTGAAAAATAACCAATGAAAAAAGGGACTAGTGGGGCGTAAGTGGTAGGGTGCTGTTCTAGCAAGCATGAGGCTCTGAATTCAATTCCTAATACCCTTCTCTTACAAATAACCAAGATATACTTCCAAAATAATTACAGGCTAGTTTTTGCTATCTGTGGTCATTTTGCTTGCACTGGTTAAATGAAAGGTATTTGTTAGAATAGCAGGGCATCCTAGATTAGTATGTAATTAAGTAATAAAAGGCATCAAAGGAGCAAAATAGTCACCATATGGTGCAGGGTAAGAGCCACTATTTTTGGTTACTATTAAGGTGCAATAAGACAAACATCATGATAAGCATGATAAGCTGCTACAGGTTTTAGGATGCCAATAATTTTCAGTTAATTGTCCTCTGAAATCAATCCAGAAAGTAGTTCACATGTGTTTGAGAAACACAAAAATAAAATAACATTTAAAAGTTTTGTATATACCACAGGACCAAGAAAAATAAGGAAAGGTGGGTTTAAGGGTGGTAGTGAAGATGTTGAAATGATGAGACAGATCATGATGCATTATATACATAAACTGCTTTGTTAAATGGCAAGAAATTCAATACACAAACCTAAAAATTAAGAAAAGTGAGGGAAGGGTGGGTGGGAGAGGTGAATGAGAATGTTGAAAAGGGTAACATTTGATCAAGAGGCACTGTATTAATAAACTGCTTTGTTGAAGAACAACTTCTTTGTACAACTACTTAAAGATAATAAAAATATTTTTAAAAAATTTTAATGCTTGAGAGAATAAAAGGATGAAAATTTTGTGTCTTTTCACCCAAGGAATTAATCCTTTCCCCTCTCCTATTTAACAGAAAGTTCCTATATGACACAGATTAAGCTTCATAATCAGGCTATACACAGAGGATTTACATTTTCCTTATATATCACAAAATGAATATTTTTGACAATAATCTGCACTAAAGACACCTTTTATCTCAGTTACAAATGTTCAGAAAACAATTCTATGAATTAAAATTAAAAATGATATTGTCAAAACAATAAAATAAGATGCTCTTATTTTTTCAGTGAAAATAATAAGGAAGTAAGTTCAATAAATCATTCAATGGAGTTTGAATAGATCAACATACAAAATACATGTGGTAAACACATAGGAAATCAATATAATGACACAAATGTCATAAGATGTAAATACAAGGCTGAAGTAGATTCTAGAAATACTTATTAAGGTATAAAATGAGCAATAGGGTGAAGATTCTATGGTAGAGCTTTTTATAGTCAAAGATCTTTTATATACACATACATCATCACATTTTATCTTAATCACTCTTGGAAGAAATCAGAGAAACCTGGTAATTTACATCTTGATGAAGAGGAAAGTGAAGATGAGAGGTGTAGGTTATTACAGGTCACACAGTTGGTTAAGTGTCACCCTGTAATATGCCGCATTTGCTCTCAAGTAGGAATCTAGAAGGCACAACTTTGATGGGAAATCCATGTCTTCCAAAACAGAGGCATTATATCCAACATTTGAGTAAGCTGAGGGAAGAGAGAGAGGTTATTGAGAAAAGCATAAAGACTATTATGAAGTAAACATTAGGATTTATGCATTCACTGATCCTTATAAGCAGGGTGAATGTGCTTTCTCAATAGCAGTTAGACAGCTGGCAGAGAGAAGATATTAGAGTAGTATCAAAAACTATACTCACATAGCATGGTTGTGACCATTAGGCTACTTTGAAGGTGACTATGTCATGACCATAAGATTAAATGTGTAGAAATAAACTATGGAGAGGAGGGGGGACCAAGATGGTGACGGGGCAGTAGGGAAACGCCACAGCTCTCTCCAACCAAAAAGAGAGTTCGAGTTCCAACGCTTAATCTCCCCAAGAGACTGACAACAACAAAAAGACGAACACTCAGAGAAAAACCAGAGGTGGGAAATAACAAAAAAAGAAAGAGAGGAAAAGAAGAATTTCAGAACAGAGAAGAGCGAAGACCCCTCCCCCAACCTTTACTGGCCGCACAGCAGAGCGCCAAGCCGCCGGCCAGCAGGCCCGGCGGGGGCTGCCGGAGCCCCAGAGACACAGGGGGCCGCTCGCAGATACCAGGTACCGGTTCGCAGAACAGCGGATCGCCAGGAACAGAGAAACCTACCAGCCAGGTTTCTCCACGAGGATCCCACCCCCACCCCTCACTCTCCACCGGAGCGGAGAGGCTCCATCCCGCCAAAGCCGCCCGGCACCAGCAGAGCGACAAAGGAACCTGTCGGCAGACCACCCACCAGATCGCGATCTCAACAACCCGGCGGGGGCCGCCCAACCCAGCCCGCAACCACCCCAACTGAACTCGGATTGCAACAACAACTGACGACCTACACCACACAGAAACAACCAGCTCCAGGGTGAGTACTTCACAGGGGACAGAGAGCTGGAGGGAATCCCCAGACCCTGA
>NW_012267225.1:21706955-21740319 GCF_000151885.1 Dipodomys ordii
TGGGTTTGATTCCTCAGCACCACATAAGCAGAAAAAGCCGGAAGTGGCACTGTGGCTCAAGTGGTAGAGTGCTAGCCTTGAGCTGAAGAGCTGAGGGCGCCCAGGCCCAGAGTTCAGGTCCCACGACCGGCAAATAACAAACAAAAATAAAACAACCCCCCCCCCAAAAAAAACTATTTGTCAAGGAAGTGGATGGTACATCCCACTTGCTTTATTCTCTATGTGGTTAAGCTTGGATATCTTAAAATATCCGTGTACATGTTTCTGCAACTACTTCAGTTTGAAACAAATTCAAACTGTCATGTACATCTTCTATACATTATATTGACCTGTTGTATTATTTTTAAGATCTTTTTATTTACATATGAAATAAAAATAAATTTCTCACATTTCAGAAACAAGGGAGGTGTGAGTGTGAGAGATATTATATTAGTCAGGGTAGTAATAGGTGGGGGAATCAAGACTAAAGAAACTGGCTCATGCAGTCATGTGGGTTGACAAGCAAAATAACATTCTGGTTGGAGGTTGGCTTTTCAGACTTGGATTTAAGGTCTGGAAACTTGGCCTAAATAGTGTCACACTCTGAAAGCAGAATCCCTTCTTGTTTGGAGGATCATAGATATGTTTTTAGGTCCCCAACTGATTGTATGAAGTCCATCCACATTATGGAGAATCATCTGCTTCACTCAATGTCATCTGATTTAAATGTCAACTAAAAGTATACCTTCACAGCAAATCTCTAGACTTGTCTTGGACCAACAACTGGATGCCATGACTAGCCAATTGGATGCATATAATTAATCACCATAACTAATAAAAAAGAGAGAGAATATACCTTATGTTTTATGTCTATATTCCATAAACCATCACTTTTCTACCTCACACAAATAGGATGGCGAGAGTTTGTTACTGACATTCACTGTTAGTATTGCTTTAGTGCACAGGAGAATTTGAGTTCATAGGCATGAATTTCAGGACATAAGAAGCATGGTAAAATCTTCCTAAAAAGACTGATTTTCTATATGTTTCTTTCACATATTAAAAGGTACTTTACAACTATGTTTATGCTGAAAATGGGTAGCTATCCAAGGGCAAAGGACAATTTGTTTTAAGATTATACTTAACACTTTCTGCAAATTTGTCTATATACAAGAGGCTTCCTAACTTTTCTGGTTGTACTCCATTCTCATAAAATTTTTTGAATATGCATTTCTGTATGTATTTGCAATTTAAAAGTCTTAAATATTGCATATTTAAATTTAAAATCTTAAATATTGCACATAAGAACAAAATAGAGAAGGATGAGAGAAACTGGGTACAAATGGAGGCCCTGACATTACATCTTGTTACTCCATTGATTTTCCTGAGTACCTCTAAGAGGAGGCCACTATTCTATGGGTATTGGTAGCTCTGGAGAACAGGCTGGCTACATTTCACAGACTGTTCTCAATAGAGATAATTGAAGTGTAACATGTTGGAGTACCAAGACGATTTTATTTCAGATTCTTGTAATCTTTCTAAATTGTAAAGCTCATTGCATTGCCCTTCAAAAAGAATGAACCAGCACAAAAAAAACCTTTTTTGGGGTGACTCATGGCTATCAAGTCTTATGCAGTAATTTCCACAAGGGTTTTTCTGGTTCTTCATTAAATGGATCCCAGTGCTTTGAGCTGCTCATTTGTTTTCTTCTGGTAGTTCCATCTCCTTTTTCTCCTTTTCCAACTCCCTTTTCCTCATGTTTTCTCCTGACATTAACAAAGAAGGCTATAACAAACAATTCTAAATTGTTACCAACAACATAAAAAGTAGGAAATAAAGGTCACCAACAAAGTAGAAAGCTTCTGTTTTCAACATTCAATGGGAACCAACCAAATAAATGAAAATGTACATTGATTAACAGAACCAAAACTCTGGAGGTCAAGTTCTCATAGAAGTGTGTGTGTGTGTGTGTGTGTGTGAGAGAGAGAGAGAGAGAGAGAGAGAGAGAGAGAGAGAGAGAGAGAAAGAGAGAGAGAATGGAAATTAATAAAAATACTAATAAAATAAAAGATATATTATTTAGGACTGAATGTGGTGCTACGTAGTGATACATGCCTGTAATCCCAGCTAGGTGGAGGGTAGAGGTAGGATTGTGGTGGTAAAGGCCTGTCCTATTTAAAAGTGTAAAACTCTATCTGAAAAATAAACTAAAGGCAAGAAGAACTATGTACATCTCTCAAATGGTAGAGGACTTAAAATCATAAGGCTCTAAGTTCAAACTTCAATACTTCATGCCCCTCCCCAAACATATTATTTAAAAATAGTGAAAACAATTCTGAACATTCATCTATTTTTTTTAAAAAAAAACGATGTTTCATGCATCAAAATCATGCATCAGTAAGTACCAATTTTCCTGAATCAAGCTTTTGATTATCTAAGAAGAGGATGATGATCACAAGGTTGATTTCTCAAACTAGCCTTTCTTGCTGGAAATTACAGCCTTTTGCCTTTAATTAATCTCTAAACGCTAAATCTTGTTACAAATTGTTTGGACATTCAGTTAGATATCTGAGGCCTGGCTTTTCTTGGGTAGTTGCAGTTTGTGTTAAGTTTCTGTTAAGTTTGACACTTTATATGCCATGTTCTCAGACTACCATCCATCTAAAGACTGGGGATCAAGGACAAAACCATGGCAGTTATTCTATGTAAAGATGTCCCGACCCACAGGACTTCAACGAGGGCAGTGAACCTAAGCGAGAAGGAATGAAGGGACAAGAGACATGAAGAATGACAGCAAGACAAGGATTCTGATCAAGCTGCCAATTTTTATTTTTCACACAGGGGTATTTATATGCTTAGAATAAGGAAGCTTTTTCATTGGCAGCTGCAGGATGTTTGCTTAGGGCAGTGTGAAAAGGTGGTCGTTAGCAGCTACCTGGTGTTTGGGGCAGGATGAAAGGACCGGATTCTGTGAACAGCCTGGAGATGTTCCAGTGAGATAGTCAAGCCTATCATGCAGAGAGACTCCCTGTAGGGCTCCCGACATAAAGATACTCAGAAATATATATTACCTTTAGGGAAATTAAGTAAACCATGTGTGTGTGTGTGTGTGTGTGTGCGCGCGTGCGCGCGTGCGTGTGCTGTTATTGGGGCTTGAACTCAACATGAGCACTGTCCCTTAGCTTTTTTTTTTTAATTTATTTTATTTTATTTGTGAACATACTGTACAGAGGGGTTACAATTACATGGGCAGGATAATGCGTACATTTCTTACCAAGCATTGCAGCCTCCTCCTTTGTTTATCCTTCACATCCCTTCCCAGCCTCTCCCCTCCCCCCCCAGTCCCAATCCTTCTCCCCCCCCCTACAGACATTGTAAAGCTCGTTATGGACATGACAACTTGTACTTCTCATTATTGCAACAGGTCCACTTGTGGCTGGTGCTCCTAACACTTGAAACACACTTCTAATTTCACTTTATTGATGGTTAATTAGAGATGAGAGTCTCACAGAGTTTCCTTTCTGTTCTGGCAGCAAACCATGATTTTTAAATCTTAGGCCTATAGGCATGAGCCACCAATGCCTGGCTAAGATCACAGAATTTTCAAATGTTAGTACATAGCTAAAAAGCGATTTTATGTGCAAATCTTGATTATCTGATACTGTGTTACTAAGTTTAAGCAGGAGTTGACTGACTTTTCTGTAAATAATAACTATCTTTGGCTTCTCACAAAGAGCCAAAATCAAAGATGTTATATTATAACATGAAAGTAGAATCACCGGTTTCCACAAAAAATTTAATTTAAAAACTTCAAACTGTAGTAATTGTTGAGTACAGAAAATTTGAGTACAGAAAAATCATTGAGTACAGTAGCCATTTGTCTCTTGCTCTGCAGCAGTGATTTCCATATGGGATTGTTGTCTTCATGATAATCCTTGGGGAGATTGTCATGACTATAGATTTCATTTACTGGGAATAGACTGATGTGGCACACTGAGTTTGATATCTTGACAGCATGCTTTAAGAAAGGTGGAGGATATTGCAAGGTCCGTTCCTGGATGGCAAGCAAACTCTGCCCTCCTCGCAGCCAAGTCTACACTCAGTACCTGCATTGCCTAGACAACTGGCACACCTGGAAGAGGTCACATCTGCATCTACTGAGGTCACATCTTGATTCGATGTGGCCACACCTTTCCCCACACCTATCCTAGATAAGGCCTAGGCCAGGGCCAGATGCCCTCTTTCCCAGCCACGTGGAGTGCCACCCTGGCTTGGTACCAGCCGGAATGATGAATAAACCTACCCCTTACCTGAATACCACATGCATAGTGCTGTTCTTACTCAACCTCTTCTTTGAAAACCTAACAGATATGTGTGCACCTGTGCTCAGGTGTATGTGTAAGTGCATGCCAGATATACATGTTTGTGTGTGTGTGTGCATGCATGCATCAGTGTGTGCATGAGTGTATCTAGTGTGTCTACACATCCAGAAGCAACATTTGTAAATGACCTTTTACATAATAAAATTCCATTTTTAATGCTTCATTTCTTACTGATATGAAGGAACACCAAGATAATAAACACTAGTAGCAGAAGACTGTTGATCATGTTTGATAAGAAGGAACATGACAACATTGATGTGAGTTCTTGAACTGTATTAAATACAGGAGTCATTCCCAAACTCTATTCAGAATGATGCTCTAGTGCTAAGGCTGCCTACAACACCAATAAAGAAGATACTCCCACAGAACTATTGAAATAGAGGAATCTTCCACAAAACTACCAAGTTAGATCATGTGACAAGGATGCTTGCTGGACTCTGATCAATAAGAAGAGTAAGAAATATCACTGTCTGCCTGCTTGGAAATGTAGTAGTGACTGAAGAAATAAAGAAATCAATGCTTCCGATCTATGATAATGGACTTAGTGTACTTCCTAGTTGTTATATTGATGCATAGAATTGCATGAGTCTAAGAAGAAAAACTAGATTAAGTATAATTGAAGTGGTTCAATTTTCTTCCTTTAAAAAAAGTATTTGAAAATATCTGAAATGTATATAAAAGTAAACGATTTATATCAAGCACTCTGACAAACTTCCACAAACAAAAACACCCATCCAAGAAACCTTAGTATGAAGATCTGGATATTCCCAGCACGTTTATGATCTTTAAAATATCCTTTATAGAGCAAGAGATTTGTGATTTTTTAAAAAATCCTCTACCTAGCAAGAAAAATGGGAAATTGAAGATTTGTTTGCACAGGTACTGAGGCTTGAACTCAAGGGTGAGCTTTCCCTTAGTTTTTCAATCATGGCTGGTACTCTACTATTGGAGTCATGGCTCCACTTCTGGTTTTTTTTCCTAGTTAATTAGAAATAAGAGTCTAAGATTTATTTGCCCAGATTGGCTTTGAATATTGACTCTCAGATCTCAGCCTCCTGAGTAGCTAGGATTATAGACTTGAGCCAAGTGCACCTGGCTTGGTTTTGGTTTTGATGAAAACAGAAGACAGGAAGGAGTTAGAAAAGAGGGAAAGAAATCTATATAATGACTCATAAAATGTTTTTTTTCAGAGGTTCTATTTTTAATTGTATAGTTTGGTTATTTTGGAAGTCATTTTGTAAGTACATGCATAGCCCTCTTGATAGAGTACGGGTATTTTAAATGAAAGGGTTGCTGTAATCTGTCCATGGTAAAATTTCCAAAAAGCCTTTGGATAGTGCTCACATTCCCATGAAAAATCACAGGATTTATTTAATTAGTTTATTTTTTGGCAGTGCTGGGGATCAGACCCTCAACCAGAATCATGTTAGGCAAGTGCTCTACCACTGAGCTATAATCCCAACCGAGCACAGCTATTTTTTAAATAAGCTAAGCCCCAGGACATAGAATCAAATCATGTCATTTTGAAGGTGAATAGTGGTTGTTCTATGGAGATGAATGGCTTCTGTCCTCACATGCACATAAAGGCTTGAACATAAAATGTGCCCTTACTATGAGAGCAGGAGGAAGGAATGTGGGAATTTCCATAAAATAGAATAAATGAGATGTAGAGGGAGGGAAGTACACATGGGACTCTGAAGTTTACCTGGAGAAGTAAGCAGTAATATGTAGTAAACGGTTCAAAATAGATGGAGAAATCACCATCCTTACCAAATGGAGTTTCTGTGTTGTCTGTAGACAGGAAGAGAGAGTTGGCTATGAAGCTAAATCCTTAGCAGGTATGTAAGAAATTCCTGAGATTGCCTAATAAGTATAAAAGTATATAAGGGAACATACATGGGTAAGATAGGTATACGTTCACCCCTTCTTTAAATTCACGCAATGATGTATCCCATTGTTCTTCTCTTTAGAGAATAAACTTGACACTTAAAAAAATCAGTAGTATAATTTTATAGTCAAAAAGCAGTACTTAGAGTAGTTTAGCAACTGTTTGCTCACTTGAAATATTGATGGCATTTATTTTAATATAGCCTATTTAGTCCTTCTATAAAACTGGTGTTGGTTAATGAAAATTGTGAAGTACTGCACATAGCCCATTGAAACCATCCCCGATACAGAAGAAATCCATCTACAGATGATTTAGCAAAAGAGCCATTGTGGTCTGACGACTCTGTACAGTCTGGGTCCCAGCATCTAGCAATGAGCTTGTCAGACTTCTCTCCTCAACTCCAGCTGGTGTTTTCTCTCCCACTGTCAGGAAAGAAAATTACTGTGGAGAAACACAAGCAGCATGGTGCTTTCTGCAAACCACAAAAGGCTGTACCAAGTCCACAATCAATAATGTGCCAATTTGTTTTAAAACGTTTTTGGAATGGATTGTGTTAAAATACTGTAGATATGCATGGCTTCTCTGCACTGTGGTCTAAATTCTGTGGGAAGATGGCAGTTGGTTAGCCATGGGATGCCACTGTGTCTAAGTCTCAAAGAGAAGCTTAGCAGGGGATTTGAATCTGCCTGTGGTGTGGCCCTAAGCACCAATGCAATGCAGAGCTTTTTGACATAGGAAAGGATAAAGGTAAGGAACTGCAGGGACTTTGTTTAAGAATCTGCAATTCTTTCTGATGGAGGCATAGAATTCCATTGTGTATATATACCACATTTTCTTGATCCATTCATCTACTGAGGGGCATCTGGGTTGGTTCCATATCTTATTTGTTAGGAAATGGAAAGGCTTGGAAAAAATTATATTAAGTGAAGTAAGCCAGGCCCAAAGAAACATAGATCCCATGGTTTCACTTATTTGCAATATCTAGTCTATGTCTGAGTCAAGCAGAAAAGGCCAGATAAGGTGATGTTAGGGAAATGAGCCCTAAGATATGTATTCAAATGTTTTTTTTTCTTTCATGCGATTGTTTCTAACACATTTATAAGATTATTTCTTTGTTGCTTTGTATGTCCCTCCCACACAGTATAAACCCTGCTTTCACTGTATTTGATGTTGGTATAATTTGTGGAGGGGAAGGGGAAAAACAAATCGTTTAAACAGGGATACCGGTTGACCCATTGCAACAATGAGAAGTACAAGTCGTTATGTCGAAAATGTACTTTACAACTTTGGTGGGGGGGGGTAGTGGGGAGGATTGGGGGGGCGGGAAGAGGATGGGAAGGGATGGGAAGGGTAAACAAAGGAGGAGGCTACAATGCTTGTTAAGAAATGTACTCACTATCTTGCCCATGTAATTGTAACCCCTCTGTACAGTATTTTCACAATAAAAAAAAGAATCTGCAATTCTACCTTTAAAAGTGTGACCTTCTCTGTCCAAATGGAACATCAAGTTCCAGATGCAAACAAATATCAAAGCCCATCAGCCAGATGAATGGTGATGCTGAGTCAGCATCTGCCTGTAAGGAAAATGCTTCAAGATCAACTTCACACACAGGAATACAAACTGCTCTTATAAAATAATTGAAATAGAAATGATGACTTAAAAGCCAGTTCTTAGGATAACAATTGGAAATTTGTTACATAATCTCATTTCTACACAAACATTTATGAAACCAATTTTGACTCAAGCTTGTATTTTAGATATGTGATTTCTCCTGTCATGTCATGTAGTATATCAGAGCTTAGTAAGAGAAACAGTCACTAAAATTAAAATGATGTATAATGCATTTATATGTTAAAATACATATTTAAAAATATGTGTGCCCTGGGGCTATTGGGAAAATGGAGGAGAATGGAAAAGGAATAAGCCAGACTCTATCATCAACAGGCAGGACTGTTTATGGAGGAATGGAACGGGGAGGGGCGCAGACTTCCAGCAGGTTTGGAGATTGTGTGAGGGAGTGAATTTGGGATTCGATTTATAAGTGGTCTGAGCAAGGAGGCAAAGGTTAATGAAAAAGCCATTCAGTCTAGGGAGTTGGGCTTTTCAAGTGGGTTCACAATGGGATGTTTACAGCTGTGCTTAGGTGGATTGCCCTGCCATTACTTCAAACAAGTTCACACAGACTTGGGATTTTGCCTGGTCTGATGTGTCTGGACTATAGGGGAGGGGGGATCAGTTCTTCAGAGCCAGTAGCTCATGCCTATAATCCTGGCTTCTGGGAAAACTGAGCTCTGAGGATTGTAATTCAAAGTGAGCCTGGGCAGGAACGTCTGTGACATTCTTATCTCCAATTAAACAACAAAAGTGGAGCTGTGGTTCAAGTAGGAGAGCACTATCCTTGTACACAAAACCTCAGAGACAGTGCTCATGCCTTGAGTTCAAGTCTCAGAACCAGCACAAAATAGGTATGTGTGTGAGAGAGATGTAAAATATGCTGCATGATATATGACATAAATTATACAAAGGGCTTTATCACATGGACTTGACCTTAAACAAAGTGAGAACTGATTGTAAAGCCTCTGTGTTCATACTTGATCTGGGCCTTGACTTTTGCAGGGAACAAAAACTGAGGTGTGGGGACAAATGAGCATAATCAGGATAGACTGGGATCCAGTTACATGAGCTGGGAACCAATGAGGTGACCCAGACCCTTAATACTTCTAACTTCAGCTTTGTGAGAATCTTGTGGGAGAATAAAGACATACACCTAGACAAGACCTAGAGAAATCCAGGGAGGAACTAAGTGTAGCTACTGCAAGCCAGGCTACTGCCTAGTCCA
Source organism: Dipodomys ordii (assembly GCF_000151885.1). Classification (NCBI taxonomy): domain Eukaryota; kingdom Metazoa; phylum Chordata; class Mammalia; order Rodentia; family Heteromyidae; genus Dipodomys; species Dipodomys ordii. The sequence goes on from NW_012267225.1 coordinate 21,716,045, forward strand.
AATTGATGAGCCAGCAGAGCAGGAGAAATGTGTGAGCAAGAGAAATGTCTGGTGCACACATGGCTGTTACTTCACTTGACCTTTCAAGCCTTACTTCATGCAAGCTCTTTTCTCCCACTGCAATGGAAAAGATACTCAGAACTCTGGAAATCAGAGCTTAGTCAAGTTTCAAGTTAACAGATTACAAAGCTGGCAGAGTCTACCCATTTTCAACATGGCAGCTATAAATACTTTTCAATAATATTTAATGCCAGATAATAATATTTCTGCTACACATTGTCTAATTGTAGAAAGTGTGCTGAACTTTCTCCTAACAGGACAGGATGTCTCCTTTAGCTCTCTATGATGCTCATTCTTTGATACCTATAAAGAATTGCTAGTTAACACACTTTATGATCTACAATTATGTGAATATCAAAATAAAGCCAATGCTTGTAAACTATTAAGTTTTTATTTTTGCAACTGCTGCTATGGTTCCAGCTTGTGCTTAACACTGCTCTTACACTATTCATTTCATACCTTTTCCTCCAATTAGCCCTGTTTCTCCCATGCAAGACAACTTAGAACTTCCTAAACTGGATGGATGCAATCATGCACTATCAGTTTCCATTTATATTACCTTCAGAAATGAAAATATCTACATTGACAATACAAAGAGAGGACCACTGCAGAAGGTAGATCAGAGGTGAAGGGGATGGTGATGTTCTGTAGTTTGATTTTGGCAGTGTTTTCATGGAGAATACATGATTTTTCAAGTCATTCAATGACTCATTTTATATTGACTCAGTTTATTCTTTATAAGTCAAATCTCAATATAGTTGCTTATAAAAAGGAACTGTAAAAGTCACCTACTCCTTCCATACATCAACCCACATCTTGTGAATTCTAAAGAAGGCCTGTGTGTTGACTACCTTTGAATTCACTTTGGACCTGAACTTCAAGTGGCCTTGAAGATGGCCTTTCAAGAACTCAGCTGTGTTAGGCACAGAGGGAAAATATTCAACTTAATAAGTACACTATGCTGTCTCTCCACATGTGAAGTAGACTTTAAATCTTTACATTTAGTTGAAGCTGTTCATTAATGAGGAATTTATTTCCATCTTTCCTGTATTTACATTTAATGGATTAAGATCAGAATTGTGATTGTGTGTGAGAGAGACATAGAGAGAGACAGAGACAGACACATATAGAGAGACAGTCAGAAATGGATATTTATGCATATATGAGAAAAGTTTTTCTGTAATAAAAGTGATCTGACAAAAGAAATCAGGTTATCACAATGGACAATATTCTTGAGCTCAGGCTCAAGGCTAGCACTCTACCACTTGAGCCACAGCTCCACTTCCAGCTTCCTGGGGATAAGAGGCTCACAGACTTTCCTGCCTGGGCTGACTATGAATTGAGATCCTCAGATCTCAGCCTCCTGAGTAACTAGGATTACAGGTGTGAGCCACCTGCGCCTGGTAATTCAGTCTTCATGAGAGACAGAGTTGTGCTTTGTTAAAACATTGTTAATGATAGGGAAGGACACTGTAATTTGCAGTGAAATGGGACTTTAAACTTGAGATAGTTGAACAGAGATGAATACAACTAGTTATTTATGGGATGCCGGAGAACTGAAAAAGAATGAAGGAAAAAGATGAGAAAAATCAGTGTAGGAAGCAATCCTGAATCCAGTGCAGATGGATGAGGTGGGGGTCTGAAGGGGCTAGTGGGTGGCAAACAGGGTCGGACTTACTGACAAGAGACATCTGTAATGAGATTTCTGTACGTGAATCAGACATTCTCTGGGTTTCTATCCTGGAGTTATTTTCAGATGAGTCTTCAAATTGAAATAAGCAGCCTTTGCCATTCTCTGTTTTCCTCCTACTTCTTTATTCCCCACTCATTTAACACATTGAATAGTAGTTATTTGATGTGTATCTGCCTTTACCTATAGGGTTTAAAACTTGTTGAAGGTTAGAAAGTGTACCTTCTACTCTATGATCATCTCTTCCCTCTCTCCCTCCCTCTCTCCCTTCTTTTTTCCCTCTTTCCTTCCCTCCCTTCTTTAAAAATATTTATTTTTATTTTAATGGTTTTATTTTATTTTTTCCTATTATCTTTAAGTAGTTGTACAAAGGAGTTGCCACTTAACAAAGCAGTTTATGAATACAGTATATCTCAATTGATGTCACCCCCTTCAACATTCTCACCCATCCTTCCCCTGCTTACCTCTTCTCTAACTCGTCTTAATTTTGTAGAATATACACTGGATTCTTGTCTGCATCTTCCCCTCTTCTCATCTTCATTCATTTATCCTTTTTTCCCTAGACCTCATCCCACCCCTTCTGAGTACTATTTTCATGGTGATTTGCACTATTTGAGATCTCCCTTAAATCTACCATATTTCAGTTAATACAGTTGTATATACTTGTATATCATACAATGTGTTTACTTAAGATTTTGTAAGCCAAATCTAGATTCCACATATAAGAGAAAACATGGGTGCTTTGTCTTTCTAGGCCTGACATTTCACTTATCATAATTTTTCCAGGTCTTTCTATTTCTTTACAAACAATACAATATCATTCTTTCTAATGGATGAGTGACATTCTATTGTGTTGATATATACCACATTTTCTTGATCCATTTTGTCCATTGAGTGGCATCTGGGCAGATTCTATTCGTTGACTATGGTGAATAGTGCTGCAATAAGCAAAATTGTGCTCATGGCATGACTGTACTTAAGTTTAAAATATTTTATTGCTGTATACATTGTCCTAAAGGATGTCTACATAGAAGAAAATCAGTTCATTAAATGTAAATGTATGATTGGTGATATATATATATATATATATATATATATATATATATATATATATCACATGCACCAGTAATTTCATTTAAGCTAGATTACATGCCATTATCAATACATGTAATGTTTTTCACAACTGCTTTATCCCCATGTGTGACATAAGATAAAGATGTGAATATTACTAAATGTTAACAAAAACAATTACTAATTTCCAAGAGAAAAATCAATCCATTTCTCTTTCTTTGTTGTGTTACCTCCAAGCTTGTTTGATCAGGCTTGATAGTTTTGATAGATTATCTCTATGTTCTTCAAGTATAGCAGAGAATCATTTTTTTATTATTATACATTTTTGTAATTTCAGGTTAGCATAAAATTAAACTGTCAAAAAAATCAAAGGACACTGACAGTCTAAAAGTCAGCACTGATAGCAGTGAATAAATCTCTTTTATTTTTCTCCTGAAAAGCCATCTTTGTGATTGAATTGTTCATTTAGCTATCAGATTTTCAAGTCCACTCATGGGGAAATTCTAATGTTAATTGTCATATTTAATTATTTCTCACTAACGAGTGATTACTTCACAACTTTTTTTGAAGTCAAATGATCTTCTAGAAAAATGAACAGATGTCAAAAAGGAATGTTCTCACAAAAAAGCTATGATTTATAACAGTAGCAAAGAGAGCTCTCTCCCTTTTTCCTGAGTTATTTAAAGATACGACCAATGATAGGTAGCATGCAAAGAAAATAATTAAAATCTTAACCTGTTCCAGCTGGTTAAAGCCAGTGAATGTATTATATTCTTCCTTAAAGAAAATTAGCTCAAATTACTCTTGTGATTCCTTCATTGATGAAGCTGAAAGGAAGGGCATTGCTTCATAAAATTGTTCTAAATCTTAGATTGGAATTTGTGACTACACATTTGATACAAATGCTCATGAGAATTTGTGAGGGAATTCAAATCTCTTTCAGAAAACCAAAATATCACTTAACTACAATATAAGTACTAAAAGTACTAAATCATAAGCCCATGAACACAGACACATAAAAATCAATGGTAGAATGGGCTTTGTAAATAGATTGCTACTCTTCCCCATATATCTCTGTTACACACATCTAGACAACTGAATACTCCATGTTTATACTCAAATGGTTGGCAGATATATTAGACTAAATAAAACATTGCTGTCACCCTATCTATTTCTCTCAGGTAGCAAATGACAGCATGGCCAGTCAAGTGCATCCAAACAGAAATGTTGGAGCTGTCATCTCCCACCCCTCTTTTTTCTTCTTGCTATACTTCTGTGACACCCAGAGATTCATAGGGGCTCATTTCTTATGGCTGCAGAGACCCCTCAGCCCAGGCTGTGATACCCATCTTTTGGGGGCTACTTATCTCCAGGTTTTACCTTCTTGCTTTCCAGAAGCCCTTTTTCAGAGGGTTCAGTTTTGAAAAAATAAATCAGACCCTATATTGCTTCTACACTAAAAACTTTTCACTGGCTTTCCATTGCTCTTGAAAAACAACAACAACAACAGCGTATATTTCACTAATGTGTGATACCCAGCATGCTTTGGTTCTTCTCTGTCCATTTTCTTTCACATCTTTTGACTTATTGCTCCTACTCATTTCCAATTACCTTCTTCAACAGAAGACTTTGAGACCTTGGCACTTAATTCTTTTGTTTAGAATATTCTTCCTAGACTCTGAATGGCTGGTTCTTTTTCCTACTTGTATGTCAGACTGTACAGGAAGCAAAGTCCCAAGGAACCTGGGACAAAGATTAAGTGAGCCGTATACTAGAATCAGGACACACACACACACACACAGACACACACACACACACACACACACACACACACACACGGTTTATGTTGCATTGCATTCTGATAAACTCATTATTAAGTGGAAAATATCATAAGCCAAATCCACAATTGATACCTGTCACCTACTGGACATCACAGCTTAACAGCACAAAACTCCACAAAGCACCAGTCATTCTCTACCCTAATCACATTGTTGGCAAGCAGAAGAGAGAAATGTACCATAGAATGCTAGCTTGGGAAAAGATTCAAATTTGAAGTATGATTTATACTAAATGAATAGCATTTTTTGCACTATTATGATATAAAATAATCATAAATCAGGCTATCATAAATCAAGGAGTGTTATGTGTAGGAAGAGGGAGCAAGTGCTTGTTACACTATATTATCCCATAATCTATTAATATAAAAAGTAAAGATAGATGCATGCATTATTAAAAGATTTTTTGTTGCTGTTGTTCTTTGTTGTGGGGCTTGAACTCTGGGCCTGGGTGCTGTCGCTGAGCTCTTCAGCTCAAGGCTAGAGCTCTACCACTTGAACCACAGCACCACTTTGGGCTTTCTGGTGGTTTATCGGAGACAAGAGTCTCACAGACTTTCCTACCTGGGCTGGCTTTGAACCGTGATCCTCAGATCTCAGCCTCCTGAGTAGCTAGGATTACAGGCCTGAGCCACTGGAGCTGGCTCATTGTTGAAAGATTTTAAAATAAGAATGTTTACATTTTCATTTGCAGTAAAACATGATGTTCACATAAGTAGAAAAATGTGAGCTTCCTGAAATTCAGGATATTGCCTGTGTGTGTGTGTGTGTGTGTGTGTGTGTGTGTGTGTGTGTGTGTGTGGTGTGTGTGTGCTGGTCTTGGAGTTTGAACTCACAGTTTTGAGCTCTTGCTTAGCCTTTTGCTCAAGGTGCACATTCTACCATTTGATTTCTACCTTTACTTCTTCTAAGGTCTCAGAGTCAGCTTACTGATTAAGGCCCTATCTTGTGTCCTGACCTGTTTATAAAAATCTGCTAAGTTTCTGTTTCCCTGATGTATTGTTTTCCCCGTGTAATGTACAAATTCCCTCCCCAGTTGCAACAGTCTCATTATACCCCTCAGAATTCCTGTAGTCCATGTAACACCTTCATAACACTTCTTGGAACTGACTCTACTCCCTATTTCCCTTAGTCTGCGTAATGTGACCCACATGATTGCCCATGTAACTGCCCCCTAAAACTTCGTTTAAATTCAGCCTATACTTGTCCATGGCTGCTGTCTCCATTCCTGCTTAGAGAAGTCTGGCAGGTCTGCCCCATGCAATAAAGCCTTGAGCTCATCTTGGTCACTCTTGCTTGTCTCTCATTTCTTACACTTCTGGTTTTGTTTTTTGCAGGTGAATTGGAGATTAGTTAATTAGCTAATTAATTAATTGGAATTTCAAGGAATTTTCTGATTGGGCTGGTTTCAAACTTCAATCTTCAGATCTCAGTCTCCTAAGTAGCATGAACCACTGGCATCTGGTAGGGCAGTATCTTTTGATGACAGAATAATCTCAAGTAGGGTGTAGCACTTGGATAGATATGCTGCTCACTCATTCTGTCAACAGATAGATCTTAAACATCTCTAATAAAAATAATTCTTATATATACTTCACATGCTTCTTTACTCATGAAAAATTCTTAATTATCTAGGCATATGAAGTTAATTTCATGCTTCATACTTTTTTAAAGGCTTTTAAAGCAAAAAGACATACATAAATAATAATCCTTGTGTAATTCATGATAAATTATAGACATTCACAAATGAAATACTTTACTTTCCAATGAATAATTGAAGTGAAAATAGTAGTTCATTTTGAATGTGAAATTCATGGTTTAAATAAATTTGCATAAACTGTGTATCTACGTGTAATGAACTTTCAACATTTAATTAATCATTTTTAGGTAAATTTTGTATAAAATATATCAGTGTATTATTAAATTAATTGCATGAATATTGACTAGAAATGCATAAATTGCTTCAGGAAACTTTAATTTGATATATTACTTTAAATTGTCTATAAATAAGATTGTGGAACACTGTTCATCAAATTTCATTCTTTAACTTTAGAGGGAAAGTTATTTTCCTGATCTAAATTTCCAAATGACAATTGTAGTATAAAACTTTATTATGAATGTAATAAATGTCAAATTACATGTCACTATAGAGTTAAATTTAAATACAATTTCAGAAATACTTTTAGATGTGAATCATGGATGCCCTGACAGAAACTTCATTTTGACCAATAAGTTGAATATGGTGATGCGTGTTTGTAATCCTAGTTATGTGAGAAGTAGAGGTAAGAGACTCATAGTCTAGACTAGCCAAGTGAAAAACATGATACTCTATCTCAAAAAATAACTAAAGAAAAAAGGACTGGAGCATAACACACTTACTTAGCAAGTACAATGCCCTGAGTTTGAATGCCAGGACTACCAGAAATGAAGAATGACATATACTATGTTCCTACTACAAAGGAGTTAAATTATTCATCTAAAGTGTACTATGTGATTTTTTTCTTTGTTTCTTTTGTATATTCTTTCTCCAATGGTATATCCCTGTTGTTACTGTATTTGATTTTGGCACCTTGCATCTTGCATATACATTTATCTAATTTAGGGAGGGGAAGGGGAAAAACAAAATGCTGAAAACAAGGTCACAGGATGGCCCAATACAACAATGAAACTCACAAGACACTATGTTGGAAATGAACCTTACAGCTTTGGTGGAGAGGAATTGGGGAGGTAGAAGAAGGAAGGGATAGGGGGAGAAAAACAAAGGAGAGAGTAATAATGCCCAACCACAAATGTACTCATTACCTTACTGATGTAACTGTAACCTCTCTGTACAGCATCTTTACAAGAAAATAAAATTTAAAAAAATGCTAAAGGAAAATGAAAAATTCCATACATTTTGAGGTTAAAAATGACAAAGCAATGGGTCCACCATTGCAACAATTAGATGTACAAGTCCTTATGTTGAAAACGAACTTTACAATTTTGGTGGGGGGGGGGGGAAAGAAGGAAGATTAGGTGTGGGGGAAGGATGGGAAGGGATGGGAAGGGGAAACAAAGGAGAAGGCTACAATGCTTGATAAGAAATGTACTCATTTCATGTGATTGTTTCTAACACATTTATAAGATTATTTCTTTGTTGCTTTGTATGTCCCTCCCCCACAGTATAACCCATGCTTTCACTGTATTTGACGTCGGTATAATTTGTGGAGGGGAAGGGGAAAAACAAATCGTTTAAATAGGGATACAGGTGGACCCATTGTAACAATGAGATGTACAAGTCGTTATGTCAAAAATGAACTTTACAACTTTGGTGCGGGGAGGGGGAGGAGAAGGTGGGGGGGCAGGAGGAGGATGGGAAGGGATGGGAAGGGGTAACAAAGGAGGAGGCTACAATGCTTGATAAGAAATGTACTCATTATCTTGCCCATGTAACTGTAACCCCTCTGTACAGTATTTTCACAATAAAAAAAGAAATGTACTCATTATCTTGCCTATGTAATTGTAACCCCTCTGTACATTATTTTCACACAAAAAAAGGTAAGGCAAAAAAATTACAAAGCAACATAATTATTATCAAAAGAAGTAATTGTAATTGAGGTTAAAAATACCTGGAATTAAACTGCAAAGATAATAATTCATAAGGTTGCAGAATGCTATGTACAAGTGGTTAAATTTATAGGTTTAAATTTTATATTAGAAGAAAATAAATGAAAACAAATATAAAAAGATCACCTTGTACTGTCAAGGAAAGAAGGAGCAAATCAACATTATATAATGAGAATTGCAAGCCCACAAGTTGTACTTTGAGGATATAAACACAACATTGGTGATGCTAATCAGGAAAAAAGAATGAAGAAAGTATAAATATAAATTAACATTGGATCAAAAAGGAGGATATAGAAATACACAGCCAAAATTAAAAAGAATGCTAATTAAAATAAATTTGCCATTGAAGTAAACACCCTAGACTGGTTTTCTCAAACTCTCAATGAACATTGAGATGTATGTTGACAGAAATGTCTGTTGACATTTGAGTTTGATGACCTTGTGTGTGTGTGTGTGTGTGTGTGTGTGTGTGTGTGTGAATGTATGTATGCATTTATGTTGGGGGGGTGCAGGTGGGCAGAGAGCTGCCCTGTACATTATAGGGGTCTGCCAGCAAGCTTGGCCTTTCTTGGTTCCACCACAATTGTCAACAGATGTGGCCAAATATCCCCCAAAGAGCAAAATCTATGGGTTTAGTGGTTTTTTATTCTAGGGATTTTTCTCTTACGTTTGTAATTTGTAAAAATATTTCCTGTTCTTATTTGTTCCTGGGTCATTAACATTCATTCACATGTCTGTTTGCCATTTTCTCTAGATAAAAAGAGCAAGCTTTGAACATTGATTCTGTCACTTCCCAACTGAGTGATTTTTTTTTTAGGATGTTTGCACTACTGTAAAAGTCAGAAGTACACTGGAGTTACTTGTGTTCTTACAAGAATCATGAATTCGCATGTGTAGAGTGCTTGCCTCAGTTCCATTAGCAGTAAATACTCATCCTCCCTCTCTGTTTCTCCTCTCCTCTGTCTGTCTGTCTGTGGTTTTATGTCTAATGTGCAAGTGATCATTATGGTTCTATGTAGGTGCATCTCATTTTTTGCTTTGTTTTGTTCTGTTCTGTGTAACCCAAGCTCATCCCCAACTCTCATTCCTCTTGCCCAAGTCCTGGAAATACAGGAATGTATGCTTGGCTATGTGACTAATGTCACCCTAGACATCAAAGTTTACTACAGAAAGCCTAGACAGGTGGTATCAGAGGCAACAGCTTCAGTGTCTGTCAGGATCCAATGCCTGCCTCTTGGGCAGTGACCAATACTTACACATACCTCCTATTCATGTGATCTGAAAATCCTGATTGGGTGGTAGGAAAATAAAACAGCCCAAGCTATTCTGCAGCCTTGTCATTTTGCAGTATGACATTTCAGTTTAGTTCTTGGGAGCAATTAGCAACTATCTGGTGGATATCTTGATCTGATTGACAGCTGAATTCTACCTTTTTTTTTCTTTATAAAATTCTTCCACTTTATGGTTTATCACACATATAATTAATTTCATCTGTCTTTGAAATTTTGACAATGGCTGTATTTCTACCCACTGATTTATTCTGCATAACTCAGGCTTAATTATTTAAAAGTGGAAAAGAAAGAATTATTCTTTAAAACAGCAGAAAAAGCCAAATATTCCCCTAATCACTTGTATCTTTTAAGTGACATATTTCTGGAAAAAATCAGTAATAGCACTGGGTTTTTTCTGTCTTATTTTTCCAAAGTATTCAATAAACATACCTATCAGTATTTATTTATTTATTATTATTATTTTTAGTTTTTTGCCAGTCATGGGACCTGAACTCTGGGCCTGGGCACTGTCCCTCAGCTCTTCAGCTCAAGGCTAGTGCTCTACCACTTGAGCAACAGCGCCACTTCCAGGTTTTTCTGCTTATGTGGTACTGAGAAATCAAACCCAGGGCCTCATGCATGCAAGGCAAGCACTCTACTACTGAGCCACCCTCCCAGCCCCATGTCAGTATTTTTTGATTCTAGAACTTAGATATTGAAATGTTTTTCTCTCTGATACCAGAATTTAAACTCAGGGCCTTGAGTTCACACTCAGTCTGCTTGCAAGGCCGGTGCTCTACCATTTGAGCAATGGATGCCTCCAGCCTAGTTTTTGCTGGTTATTGTGGAGATAGAGTCTTTTGTTCTTATGTACCGGGGCTTAGTGTCAAACCACTGATCCTCTGGATCTCTTCCTCCTGAGTCATGAGGATTAACAGGTGTGAATCATTAGTAGTAGTCTACAAATACATTCTCATAGTTAGGTATTTTTCTCTAAGGGAATTTTCTACATGAATTTACTTCCCTCTAATCTTCCTTGAATGAAGAAAAACAACATAGGATCATAAAAATACAAAATTAAGATGATTGGATTTAAGAAGACTCCATTAACTCTTTAAATGCATATTAATATTATTCTTTTAGTTGGTAGGGGAGACCAATGAACAGTAAGTAAGTATGAGGAAATCCCATGTCCAAACTTCTAGATAAGGAAAAATGACTTCCAAATTGTTAAAATCTGAAGACTTCGGATATATTTTTTATGTGTATAGTTTTGGCCACTTTCCTAATGTATGACAGAGCCTGAAGGTGGTAGGGTTCAGGTCATTGTCTCAGAGGTTATCTAGACAAAACACGTAGTGTTAGCTTTAAATGAAACATGATATTCCTTCTTTTTTCACCTTTTTTAAAATTAAAAAACAAAGCAGAACTTACTGAAAATAATTATCTCTTAGAATCTCTGCTTAAAACAAATCCCAAGTACTTAGGAAAATAATATGTACAAAAGTCTCATTCAACAAAAGTTGAAAAGATGAACATTAAAACAACTCAGCCTGCACAGGGTTGAATGGCTAGTACAGAATACAGTAATGAGCCATGCATGAGAAAGCCACGTGCCTACAGCCTGGGGAAAAACATTTCCAGATACTAATCCCCAAATTCCTGGAACATGATGTTGAGCCCAAGCCCAAGGATCTCACCGCTTGATTCTGAACAACTGGTCTCTGCTTTACACACAAATTAACTATGTGCAATGAAATCACTAAACAAGGTCACCAGATAAGTCACCCCTGCCATCCCAAAGATCTCCTTAGGAGAGAAAAGATGTCTTCTCTCCACAGACCTGGAAGAGTCTGGACCACAGAGGACTCACAGATATTACTCCCAAGCAGTCACAGAAAACCTTAAGACTACTGTGAACCCTACAAGTCCCTCATCCAAATACCTACAAACTATAGAGGTAAAGGTATCATGGAAGCTTCCTCTGAGACAATTTCTGTTGTTTAGTAAACAGAGATAAACACAATTTCACAAGTTAGCTTGAAGGGATCTGCTGGATACAGTAGGTAAAAGAGTCTAGGGTTTATTTATAATGAGGAGGGGCCAGGCGCCAGTGGCTCACACCTGTAATCCTAGCTACTCAGGAGGTTGAGATCTGATGATCCCTCTTCAAAACCAGCCTGGGCAGGAAAGTCTGTGAGACTCTTTTGTTATTAATAATAAGTTTTTTTTATTGTGAAAATACCATACAGAGGGGTTACAATTACATGAGCAAGTTAATGAGTACATTTCTTATCAAGCATTATTGCCTCCTCCTTTGATTTTCCCTTACCATCCCTGCCCTCCCATCTCCACTCTCCCCCACCCCACCCCCAGACTCTGATCTCCAATAAACCACCAGAAAACTGGAAGTGGTGCTGTGGCTCCAGTGGTAGAGCACTCGCCTTGAGTTGAAATGCTGAGGGACAGTGCTCAAGCCTAGTGTTCAAGCCCCACAACTGAAAAAAAAAATGAGGAGGAACTGTAGGAGGAGGAGGGGGAGGAGGAGGAAGTCTGTGCATGTTAGGCTGTATGAACCCTGCTGCCGCCCCTCCTTCTCTCTCCTCCCATCTTGTGTGTCCCTATGCTGCAGCTGAGTTGGGTGAGATTCCTTGAGAGTATCTTAATATTTCTAAGGCCTTTGGATCCAGCTATGCAATATCTACCTTCTGCAAGTCACTGGCCAATAGCTACAGGGTTGTACCACTGCCCACTGCCACATTAAGAAAGAACTCTTTGCTATCAAGAAGGATGCCATTGCTAAAATGTCCTAAGTTTACTCCTCTCTGGTTGCTAGAGCACACAGCCCTGGGTCTTCAAGAACCTGGAGTCAAATCTAGGTGTGAGGACTGGGTAAAATACACTATAGACATCTCTGGTCTGTCCACGGCTGGGGGTCACAATGTTGTCAAGTTTTGAGTTTTTGCTTCCACCTTTTGCTTATATGTATTGGCTTCTCTCCTTAGATGGAAGACATTTCTTGTACATCTTCTTAGGTTTATTTATTCACTTTCCCCTTTCATTTCATGCACTTTTATTACCTTTTGTCATATGGAGGATTTCAGAGGCTTCTGACTAGCCTCTGCTGTTAATTTATTTCTGTGATATCCATGTGAGCCTTCACTGTCAAAAACCATTAAAAAAGCAGGCAAGGGCAAGCCCCCCACCCCCATCTGTAATCCTGCCACCTAGCTGATGGTTTCCTAGAAGCCAGGACACTTAGTAGAGGAGAGTGGGGAGCCAGCCTAAGGGATCAACAGCAGAAGTAGGGGAGGGGAAAGTAAGGGACTACGAAAGAACAGAGAGAATGAACTGCAACAGTCCTTTGGCGTCTGGTCTCAAATAAATTTTGAGACATGTATCTGTAGATCCAGAAGTAACCACAGACAAAAATCTCACTGGTCCCTAAAACATGAGTTTAAAAAAAATCACTGGTCCCTAAACCTGATTACAAAATAATGGTTTTCAAGGCATGATAAAAAGGCTCAGCCACAAATATATAAAGTCTCACAAAGGTTTGATAATGTAGAATAGGAAGGATTTATCTGTTAACTTTGACATACCCTATGTTAGGAAAATGGAGGAGAAGGGAAAAAGAATAGGCTGGACTCAATCATGAACAGGTGAGGACTGTTTATTGAGGAACAGCAAGGGGCACAGACCTTCCCACAGGTTTGGAGATTGTGTCCAAAAGTTGGGACAGGAGCTGAGTTTTTATAGGAGGTCCAAGCAAGGAGGCAGCGGTTAATGAAAAAGCCACTAGGTCAGGGAAGGTGGGGGCCTTTCACTTGGGCCCACAATGGGATGTTTACAGCTGGGCTTAGGTGGATTGCCCTGCCTGCACTTCAAACAAGTTCACACATACCTGGCATTTTGCCTGGGGTCTGTATGAGTCTGGGACAATAGGGTGGGGGTCAATCCTTCATAGCCCATCTTTAGATACACAAAATGATAGGGCCAAGAGGGGAGAGGCAAGCCCTTCACCCTATGTAGATTTCCTCTCTGTTGCCTGAGATTCAAGCTCTGTCTTTATGGAAAACATGACATTTGTTATATTTTTTGACATATACAATGACTTTGAATACACAAAAGTATAATTTTCTTCTCCAAATACACTTAGTTCAATTCCTGTGATAAACATTAAAGGACATGAACATTGGTGATCCTCTTCTTTTATTTCTATTACGCCAACAGAGCAGGTGGATTGGATAGGCATTGCATTGGATAGGAGGGCTCAGGGCAGACAAGCCAGTTGAGGCCATGGGCAGCCTCCACTGGGTGAACTGTCCACCCTGTTCACCTACTACGGTCCATTCAGAGTTCCATAGAGTTTCATAGAGTTCCATCTTCACCTCATTAACTTCCATCTTCACCTCTCAGCATCTTCTCTGGAACACAAACTCTTTTCAGTCCATATCCCACCAAGAGTAGAATAGTCCATGAGATGTTCCATCTCTAATTTATTGCTTACCTCACTCACATGTTCTTGTTTTATTTTGTTTTAGTATTTAAACATATGAATACTCACATCATTTCATAGTCAAGAGTGTTTGGTGAGAACAGATTGTTTTTGTCTAACTGCACTTTATGCACAGAAACTTCAAATGTATTGGAATCACCTCACTTTTGTTACAGAAAACAAATTTTCTCCTATTTCCAATTTCTTATTTGGACTCACTACCCCAAGGTCTTAGTGACCTGTATATATTTCTTTATTTATCAAAGTTCCACTTTACTTCTACTGTGATATTGCTATATTTCCCCCTCCTACTCCTCCCCCTACACCCTGAATCCCCTCTTGATTAACACTGCCCTTTGAAGGAACATGATTTTCTCTTAGAGAGCCATTTTTAAGTGACTCATGGAACCACATGTTCTATTTTGAGGCAGGGTGGGCTGGGCCATGTAGGGTAGAGTTGGGGCAGGCTGCTGGAAGGAATAAAAGAACTTCTTGTTGCTAGGCAACTCATAAGCATGCTCAGAGTTCACAGATGCCATCCCACATGACATGTGACCAGAGACTAAGTGTAGCTAGGCATACTGAGAATGATTTACTAGCTTAAAAAAACTAGAATGTTTCTGGTAAGAAATAGCATAATTTTTCCCTCTATTTCCTTCTCTGATACCCAATTCACAAACAGAAAAGGAACTGAGGAACTCATATCCTCAAGAAATAAGGAATTGTCTGTGTCCAAATGCAGCCTTTGAAGAACATAGCCAAGTATGGTGAATCTTGGGTAAGTGGAGGGAAAACACTGAGAGCTAGTGCATAATTCCAGATTTTAAGTAGATCAAATTAATTGGCATTTGGAGAGGACAACCAGGCCATAGGAAAACTGGGAACATCCTTGGTGGGTGGATTGGGAAAGAGAAGGAGCAAAATTTCCTACTACAGAAAAACAGAAGGGAAGGTTTTGAAGGAGGAATGAATTTTTTTTCACAACTTTCTGCAAACTAGCTTACTTACTATAAGAAGTAGTCTGTAGGCAAGGTAGGATGGAAGAAGAATAAAAAACCGTGAATGTTCTATGTGGATCACTGAGGTGTACAGACTGGAACACTGGGATCCACATAGACTTCTCTCAGTGACATGCTCACCCCCAAATGAGCAATATACCCAGTCAGAGGATGGAGTGGTTAGGGTATATGGAGAACAGAGAGGGGAGAAGAAGGAGATGCGAAGGAGGAAGGAAGGAAGGAAGGAAGGAAGGAGGAAGGAAAGAAGAGGGGGAAGAAGGGAAGGTTGGAAGGAAGGGCAGAAGAGAGGGATAGAGAAAAAGAGAAAAGAAAGAAAGAAAGAAGAAAGGAAGGAAGGAAAGAGAGAGGGGGAGGGAGAGAGAGAGGGTGTGTGTGTGTGAGAAACTTTCAACTCAACTCCTTTGCACATATCTTACTCCCAGATTAGTCTCCCACTCCAGGCTTGAGAGACTAGTAGGCCTAGAAAGAATGCTGTTAGATTAGATATGAGAAGTAAGTAGAAAGGATCCATATGGAATATGTGCATGGACATTATTTGAAAGAAATATAATCATGAATGAGAAAAACAAGTGGAGAATACATATTAGAAGAATTATTCCAGGGGCTGGGAATGTGGCTTAGTGATAGAGTGCTTGCCTAGCATGCATGAAGCCCTGGATTCGATTCCTCAGTACCACATAAACAGAAAAATCCAGAAATGGTGCTGTGGCTTAAGTGGTAGAGTGCTTACCTTGAGCACAGAGAGGCTCAGGGACAATTCAAGTCCTAGGACTAGCAAAACAAAACAAAACAACAACAACAACAAAAAGAATTATTCCAGGAAACAGAAAAAAAACATAATTCAGAAATTTTAATTTATAAAAAGAACAAGAACCCACAAAGTACCACTATCATAAAAAACATAACCAGTAGGACTAGAAATACACAGAAGAAAAAAAATGAAAACACACATGCATTTCAAATTTAATGAGGAAAAGGAAGTAATAAAATCAAGAATTTATATTATAAAATACATTTACAGTGCAGTGTCAGATTATTATACTGCAAATATAAATAAAATTCTTATGAACTGAGATCTGAAAATAGCGTTAAAAGATGTGAGCCAGGGATGGGAAGGGGAAACAAGGAGGAGGCAACAAAGCTTGATAAGAAATGTACTTGTTATCTTGCCCATGTAATTGTAACTCCACTGTATGGTATTCTCACAATAATAAAAAAAAATGTGAGCCAATTGCTGTCTTTTAAGTTTTTATCTTTAAGTACTTGTACAAAAGAGCTGCCATTTAACAAAGCAGTTTATGAATACAATGCATCTTGATTAGTGTCACTGAGAAGTGTGAAACCTTGAAGAATGCAGCTGCTATTCTACCGCCCTCGGGGCCCCAGACACTCCCAGATCTGGAGCTGAAGTTAAAGACTTCCACCAGGCCCGAGATCAGAGATAGTGGCCATTTGGCTCAGTGCGCTAGCCTGACCAATTATTAGCCCCAGCCCTCCCCCACCCCTTATGATTTAAATTTCCTGCTTGGTGTATTGATTAGTTGCCAGTACATACTGAGGCCTTACCCCTACCAAAGAACATATTAAAAAGTGCTGTAACCCTGTGCTGGGGGCCTCTCGTCTGCACTTGGACATCAGTGCACCCAGGGTTCCGTGCTCCAGCTCCTCAATAAACTACTCATTGCCGCTTGCATTGATCTTTGGTCCCTGGTGGTCTTTTTGGGCGCTCCAAGTCTCTGGGCATTATATCACCACCTTCAACTTTCTCTCCCCCACTTTGACCAACTCTTTCCCTTAATGTTGTGATATATACCCTGTGAATTCCTGACTGCATTCTGCCCATTTTCCCCTTTCATTCATCTACCTCTCTCATTTGACCGCCCCCGCCCCTTGCAGGTACCCATTTCACGGTGCTAATTTTGTTGGGTTTTGACCTATTATTCCTAAAGATTATGCTATTTGAGCTCTCATAGATTCTATTATAAGAGATATGCCTAGCTGGGAACTGCTATAGCTTTTGCTTGTAATACTAGTTACTCAAGGGGTGTGCTGTATGTGCGTGTACATCCACGTTCTACTTTTTCTTGTCATAAAGTTAGCATTCATGATGATAGCTAATGATCTAATGCCTAATGATCTAATTGCCTCCCAGGAAAAGCTTCATCTCAAACACCATACAGGGGATAAAGTTTTCACTGTTGGGAACCTCACAATGGGAATTAAGTTCTAATATGATCTGCATGTTTTCCTTTATATGTGGAAGCTAGATTTAGCTTTTAAACTTGTAAGTAAATATGTTGGGTGATGTGCAAGTGTATACAAATAAATTAGCCGAAATATGGTAGTTTCAAGGGAAAACTTAAATAGCATAATTCATTAAAAAGGCAAAGTCAAAGCCCAACAAATAAATACCAGGAAATGGGTACTTGCAAGAGAGGGTGGGTGGGACAAAGGAGAGAGGAGAAGGTAGAGAAAATTCAGTCAGGAATTCATGTCTATACTATAAAATTAAGGAAAGTAAGAGAAGGGGTGGGTCAAGATAGGTGGCTAAGAACTTTGAAAGGGCTGACACTGATTAAGATGCATTGCATTCATAAACTGTTTTGTTAAATGGCAACTACTTCTGTACAACTACTTAAATATAATTTAAAAAAAAAACCTTGACATAAGTTTTAGAGGGGACAAACATACTTCAAAGCATATGCACAGTAGACAGGAATTCATTCATTGATTTTTAATCATAAGAATGAAGTTGTAGATTTAAAAAGATAAACAAACAACAGAAAATAATACATTAGAAAACAAACAAGATTATGTGTTCAGAGATACATGGTGTATGTAGTGTGTAGTAAGCATGAGGTTCTGAGTTCAAACTTTAGTACTGCCACACAAAAAAAAAAGAATTTATATACAAAACCAAAAGGTGACTCAGCAAATTATGAAGAACATGATTAAACTCAGAGCTAGTCTTACAAAAAATCTAAACTCCACACATTTATTTAAATATGCTAAAAGTGAGAATGAATAAAATGTATATTTATTTATTCCAACAAATGTTAATTTAATTCCACTAAATGTAAGTGTGCCAGGAATACTTCCAGGTAGGCTCAGACTATTTTGGAAACCTAAAAAAAATACAAAACAAGTCAAAATCCAAAGGTCAAACCTGGCCACTAGGAGCCTGAATTCCCCTGGGGATGACAGAAAATAAATATGAGAAAGGAATCAAATGTGTAGCATGTTGGAAAGTGGTAGATTCTAATATAAAATCTACCCAAGAAGGGAAGGTGTTGGTTGCTTTCAGAGACATACAGTGTGTTGGTTGCTTTCAGAGATGTGCAGTTCTTAGTGGGTGGCCAGGAAAACTATATTTGAGGAATCAAAGAAAGAGAGCACACTAGAGGGAAAAGCAAGTTCCAGGTCCTGAAACAGAAGCAGGTGAGGCTGTGGGGTTTATGTCTCAAAGTACAGGACTGGATTTTTCTTTTTCTTTTTTTCTTCTCAGTAGTCAGAACCAAATCCATAGTCTAGCGAACATTAGGCAGGCACTTTTCCACAGAGATTCCTCCCCTAGTTCTTGTTTATTTATTTCTTATTTATTTATTTTATTTTTGTGCTAGTTCTAGTGCTTGAACTCAAGCCTAGATGTTGTCCCTTAACTGTTTTTGCTCAAGGCAGCTAGTGATCTACCACTTGAGCCACAGTTCTACTCTGGCTTTTTGGTGGCAATTTGGAGATAAGAGTCTCACAGACTTTCCTGTCCTGTCTGGCTTTAAGCTAAGATCCTCAGATTTCAGCCTGCTGAGTGGCTAGATTACAAGCATGAACCACCAGTTGGTTTCTAGCTAGACTGTTAGTTACTATTAAGAGAGTAGCCTGTACCGCACTGTCTTCCTCAGGTGAGTGAGGACTAGGTGCCATGCCCCTTGAAAATAATGAAGCAATGGCTTTAAGTTATTTCTTTATTCCTGAATATTCACACATTGTAAGAGTTATTCAGAAAATTACATATCACATACCTCAAATGCTGTTTGAGGTTAGACAATGTTTGTTCTATGAAATGGGGAAAGTTTTGGTTTTGTTTGGTTTATTTTCACTTTTGGTGTGGCTACTGGGACTTGAACTCAGAACCTCCTGCTTTTCCTTGGCATTTTCCATATAAGGCTGGCACTCTACCTCTTGAGACACACATTCACTTCTGACTTTTTGTTTGTTAACTAGATATAAGAGTCTTGTGGACTTTTCTGTCCAGACAGGCTCCAAACCTCGATTCTCTGATCTCACCCTCCTGAGTAGCTAGGATTACAGGGGCGAGCCACTGGTACCCAGCTGTGGGGAAGAGTTTGGCTACAGGTTAGCAGCCCTCTGGAGAGGTTTATAATGTATAATGAATAGTATCAGTTCCTGAGTATTATTCAGGTAGGTGATTTCCACTGCATTTACACAGTTCTTTTAAATTTATTAATGAAAGTTGATAGCTAATTGACTTCAGAGCTATGTAGATGCAATGTGCTCATTTACATAACGCTCATTGATTGTGCCCTTTAGTGTGAATCAGGGCTTCCCTGTATAGGATGAGCAAGCCTTAGGCCTTATCTTTTGACTTTGGAGACAGGCACACATACTTTCAATGCAAAATAGTGTAACAAGCCCTACAGAATATGCTTGTAAAAACAACAAAGATGGCAATGAATACTTCTGGAAGGTAATACAATGTTAAAAGACCATAAAAATTATTTTGCTATAATTATATATTCTTTTTTAATTCAGTGAAGTATTTAGAGAACATATGGTAAAAAATACTTTGAAAGCAATGGAGCTTTGCAAATAAAATCACAGTGACAATCATCTCTTTGGGGAGATGGTACACATGTAAAAAACAGTGTAGTACAAACTACCAACAGAATTCTGGGTGAAAAACTGAAGTAGAAGTGTGGGTAGATTAGTCAGAAATTAGTCACAAAAGCAGGCCCTGAATTAGAAAGATCCTATTTAAAGTAGATGAAGAAAATGTCCTCTCAGGATCTGCAGTCTCTCCCCCTCCTAATTCTTTAAAGTCTGCATGCCTCATGCTGCTCCTTAGGCTCTCCAAACATTCTGGAAGGAGACTAACCCACAATAAAGGGTATAATAAAATTTTTAATCTTTATTTCTTTTTAAGAAATATATATATATTTGTAAAGATACTGTACAGAGGGGTTACATTTACATGAGTAAGGAAATGAGTACATTTCCTATCGATCATTGTTATCCCTTCCTTTGTTTTTCTCTTACCATATCTTCCCTTCCCACCTCACCAACTCCTCCACCCCCCCACCTCGAAGATGTAAAGGTCATTTTCAACATAGTGTCTTGTATATCTCATTGTTACAATGGGCCAACCTGTATCCTTGTTTCAGCATTTTGTTATTTCCTTTCCCCTCCCCATATTAGAAAAATGTATATACAAGATGCTGGGCACCGAATCAAATGCAGTGACAACAGGGATTATACCATGGGGGAGGAACATACAAAAGAAACAAAAAAAAATAGCACAGTACATTATAAACACATTATATTAAAAACAACAGCAAGAAAGATAAAACCTCTTGTGTCCCTATCTTGAGGTTCATTTTGCTTACCCTAATCATATATGGTCATATGTATAAAGCTTTTGAACTTTTCTACTTGTCCTAGACATATGCAAGTTGTTGTAAATAAGGGAAACTATGGGACCTATGTTTCTTTGGACCTGGCTTACTTCACTTAATATAATTTTTTTACAACTCTTTCCATTTCCTAACAAATGGGGTATATCATTCTTTCAGATGGAGGCATAGAATTCATATATATATATATATATATATATATATATATATATACCAAATTTTCTTGATCCATTCATTTACTGAAGGGCATCTGGGTTTGTTCCATATCTTAGCTATGGTGAATAATGCTGCAATAAAAATAGTTGTGCTGGTAGCTTTACTATGGCCTTGTTTGCGATTGTTTGGGTAAATGCCCCAAAGGGCAATTGCTGGGTCATAGGGAAGCTCTATGTCTAGTCTTTTGAGGAAGTTTTGTATTACTTTCCAAAGTGGTTAAACAAGTTTACACTCCCACCAACAATACAGTAGGGTTCCCTTTTGGCCACATCCCCTCCAATATCTGTTGTTATCAGATTTCTTGATTATAGCCATTTTAACTGGGGTGAGGTGGAATCTCAATGTTGTTTTGGTTTACATTTCTTTTATGGCCAGAGAAGTTGAGCATTTCTTCATGTGTCTATTGGTCATTTTATTTCCTCTTAAGAGAATACTTTCTTTAAGTTTTTAGCCCACTTTGTAGGAGGATTTAATTTTTTTAGTTTGAAGTATATTTTAGATATGAGGCCATTGTTCATTGTATGGCTAGTGAAGATCTTCTCCCAATCCATGGGCTTTCTATTGCTCTTGCTGGCTATATCATTTGCCATCCAGAAACTCTGCAGTATCATGCAATCCCATTTGTTCCATCTTTCTTTGATTTGTTGTGTTTCTGGGTCTCTGTTAAGAAAATTTTGGCCTGTGCCAAGGAGCTCTAGAGTTTCTCCTATTCCTTCCTGTAATGTTTTCAGGATGTCTACATTTACTTCAATGTCTTTGATCCATTTGGAGTTGGTTCTGGTACAGGGTGATATTTAAGACTTAGCATTAGTTTTCTACAGGTGTTTAACCAATTTTTCCAGCACCAGTTACTGAACAGGCTGTCTTTCTTCCATTCTATTTTTTTAGCTCTCTTATCGAAGATTAGGTGGCTATAATGTCTGTGTGTTTATTTCTGGGTCTTCAGTTCTATTCCATTGGTCCTCAGGTCTGTTCTTGTGCCCGTACCAAGATGTTTTGATTACTATGGCTTTGTAGTAGAGTTTGAAATGTGTTATTGATATTCCTCCATTGCTGTTCTTTCTACTAAGGGTTGTTTTTGCTATTTAGGGTTTTTTATTGTTCCATATGAATTTTTGGATTGCTTGTTCTATTTCATTGAAGAATGAGGTTGGAATATTGATAGGTATAGAATTGAATTTGTAGATAGCCTTTGGCAGTATTGCTATTTTCATAATGCTAATCCTCCCAATCCAGGAGCATGGGAGGTTTTCCCACTTTCTTAGTTCTGCATTAATTACCTTTTTCAGGTTTTTAAAGTTTTCATTATAGAGGTCCTTCACTTCTTTATTTAATTCAACTCCTAGATATTTTATTTTTTGTGAGGCTATTAAAAAAGGAGTTGCTTTCCTGATTTCAGCCATGCTTTTATCATTATTGGCATACAGAAAAGTCAGTGATTTTTGAGGGTTAATTTTATACCCTGCTACTTTGTCAAAGCTTCGAATAAGCTCAAATAACTTTGGAGTAGAGTCCATGGGGTTCTTTAAATACAAGGTTATGTCATCTGCAAAAAAGGAGAGTTTTACTTCATCTTTCCCTATTTGGATCCCTTTGCATCTTATTGCTCTAGCTAGGCATTCTAACACTAAATTGAAGAGAAGTGGAGAGAGTGGACATCCTTGTCTTATTACTGAATTTAGAGGAAATGGCTTTACCTTTTCACCATTAAGTATGATGCTGAAGAAAAAAATATAATGCTGGTTATAGATTTGTCACAGACAGCCTTTATTATACTGAGGAATGTTCCATGGATTCCTACTTTTTCCAGAGTTTTCATCATAAAGAGGTGTGGGATTTTGTCAAATTCTTTTTTTGCATCTATTGAGATAACCATGTAGTTCTTATCCTTGTTCTTGTTGATGTGGTGAATTATATTAGTT
This sequence comes from Dipodomys ordii, assembly GCF_000151885.1. Classification (NCBI taxonomy): domain Eukaryota; kingdom Metazoa; phylum Chordata; class Mammalia; order Rodentia; family Heteromyidae; genus Dipodomys; species Dipodomys ordii. The sequence goes on from NW_012267225.1 coordinate 21,738,881, forward strand.
GATTTGCATATATTGAACCAGCTTTGCCTCCCTGAAATCTATCCTGTTTGATTATAGTGTATGATATTTTTGATGAGTTATTGAAGTTGTTTGGCAAAAATTTTGTTTAGAAGTTTTGCATCAATGTTCATCAAAGAAATGGGTCTATATTTCTGGTTTATTGCTGAGTCCCAGTATGGTTTTGGGATGAGGGTTATGATGGTTTCATAGAGAGAGTTTGGTAGTGAACTTTCACTTTCATTTTCATGGAAATGTTGGTGGAGTATTTGCGTGATTTCTGCATTGAAGATCTTGTAGAATTCAGCTGTAAATCCATCCAGTCTTGTGCTTTTCTTGGGTTGGAGGTCTCTTATTGCTGTTTCTAAATCATTGCTTGATATGTATCTGTTAAGTTGGTTTAAATCATCTTGGTTTAGTTTGGTGATATCAATATTTGCTAGATTCATCGATTTCTTCCAGATTCTCAAGCTTATTAGCATAAAGGTTTGAGAAGTATTCCCTTATAATGTTCTGAATCTTGGTTGTTTCTGTGGTGATGTTACCATTCTCATCTCTGAGTTTGTTTATTTGGGTGTGTTCTATTCTTTTTCTAATAAGATTTGCTACGGGTCTGTCAATTATGTTAATTATTTTGGAAAAACCAACTCTTTGTTTTGTTTATTCTTTCTATGGTTTTTTTGGACTCTAATTCATCTGGCTTCTAATTCATCTAATTCATTTGGGTTCAGCTTATTGCTCTTTATCAAGGAGTATCAGGTGCCTCATTAAATTATTGGTTTCAGATCTCTCTAATTTGTTAATATAGGAACTCAGAGCTATAAACTTCTCTCTGAGTACTGCCTTTTCTGTATCCCAGAGGAGCTGGTAATTTGTACATTCATTTTTATTAAATCTCAAGAACATTTGAGGGAGAAGCTGGATTCTGAACAAGCTCTCGCATAGAAAGCAGTTTTAGAGCTCCAATGAACAGTCCTAAGCCAGAGAATCACACCAAGTGTGCCATCACAGGACAGAGAGTTAGGCAACAGAGGGGAAGCCAAGGCAAGGAGACACATCTGAGTGCTTGCCAGAAGCTGCTGCAGTAGCGCCAGGGTTGCGGCAGCAGCCGCAGCCATACCTGAGCCACAGAGAGCCCAGGACAAAGGAGTCAAACGCAGCGGGCAAGTGGATTCTACTCAACACCAGCAAGAACCGACAAGGAGCAGACAGCTTCATCCTGCAGTTTGCAAACCAGAGACGACCCAGGAACCAAGACTCGGCGTGAGTAGAAGCCTGACGTCCTCACTCCTTCTCAGGGAGCAGAGGAGGGAAGGCCACCCCTCCCCGCCCAGCACCGGTGATCTCCATCTTGGAGACCGACAAAGCTCGGCGGAGCAGCTAGCTCCAACTCAGGCCTTGGAATAAAACGAGTCATTTAGCAGGTCACAAGAACTTAACGG
>NW_012267225.1:21745580-21749681 GCF_000151885.1 Dipodomys ordii
AAGGGATGTGAAGGGTAAACAAAGGAGGAGGCTGCAATGCTTGGTAAGAAATGTACGCATTATCCTGCCCATGTAATTGTAACCCCTCTGTACATTATGTTCACAAATAAAATAAAATTAAATTAAAAAAAAAAAACGAACATTTGAATTTCCTTTCTAATCTCTTCTGTGACCCACTGGTGGTTTAACAGTGTGTTGTTCAGCCTCCATGGGTAACAAGATTTTCTTTGGTGGCTTTGGTGTTGAATTCTAATTTTATTCTCTTGTGGACTGAGAGAATACAGGGCATAATTTCAATGTTTCTGAATTTGGACAAGTTTGTTTTGTGATCTTAAATGTGGTCTATTTTGGAGAATGTTCCATTTGCTGCTGAGAAGAATGTGTATTCTGATGCTGGGTATAACATTCTGTAGATATCTGTTAAGTCTAGTTGATATACACAGTTTAGATCTGAGGTTTCTCTGTTGAGTTCCTGCCGGGTTGATCTATCCAGGGGGGATAGTGGTGAGTTAAAGTCCCCAACAATTAATGTCTTTGGATCTATGTGTGAATTTAGGGAAACTAGTGTTTCTTGGATAAATTTGGGTGTTCAGTTATTTGGTGAATAGATATTTAGAATTGTAATATCCTCCTGAATTAGTTTATAATGACCTTCTTTATCTCTTCTCCTTCATTTTAATTTGAAGTCTATTTTATCTGATATTAGAATTGCAACTCCAGCCTGTTTATGAGGGTTGTTTGCTTGGTAGATTTTAATCCAGCCTTTCACTTTCAGAATATGTTTGTTTTTGTGGGCAAGGAGTGTCTCTTGAAGGTAGAAGATAGAAGGATCTTGCTTTTTGTTCCAACTAGACAATCTGTCACTTAATTGAGAGTTAATTCTATTAATATTAAGAGTTAGGACTGAGAGGTGTTTGGTAGTTTCTACCCTGGGGCTGTGGAAGTGGGTTCTTGGATTCTCTGTTTGGGGGCTATTTCTTGGCCTTTATTTTGTTCTTGTTGGTTTTCTATGTGTAGGACATCTTTAAGTATCTTTTGTAGGGGCTGGTTTGGTGGATATATATTATTTCAATTTTTTTTTGCTATGGAAGGTTTTTATTTGTCCCTCCGTTATGAAGGAGATTTAATATTCTTAGTTGATAGTTGTTTGTCTTTAGGGCATGGCATACATCATTCCCGGCTCTTTATGCTTTCATTGTCTCTGCTAAGAAATCTGTAGTTATTCTGATTGGTGTCCCTTAATAGGTGATTGATCTTTTTTTTTTTTCCATCTGTCATGGGCCTTGTACTCTGGGCTTGGGCACTGTCCTGTGCTCTTCAGCTCAAGGTGAGTGCTCTACCAGTTGAGCCACAGTGCCCTTCCCGGTTTTCTAGTGGTTTATTGGAGATAATTTTTTCATGGACTTTCCTGTCTGGGCTGGCTTTGAACTATGATCCTCAGATCTCAGCCTCCTGAGTAGCTAGGATTGCAGGTTTGAGCCACTGGCTCTTGGCTTGATTGATCTTTTTTCCTTGACAGCTTTAAGGATCCTTTCCTTGGTCTGAATTGATCGTGTGCAGATTACATGGTGACGGTGGGATGTCCTGTTCTGGTCTGGTCTATTTGGGGTTCTAAAGGATTTTTATATCTGAATGTGCCTATCTTTTTGCAAGTTTGGGAAGTGCTCTCCTAGCATCCTGTTAAATAAATTTCCTAGACATTTAACTTGAGTCTCTAGGCCCTCCCCTATACCCATTAGTTAAATTAGGCCTTCTGACGGTGTCTTCTATATGTTGAATACATCTATCATATTTCTTGGATTTGTCTTGAATACTTATCTGTTTTTTTTTTTCTCTATAAAGTCTAGGCTATCTTCAGTCCCAGAGAATCAATCTTCTGCATGGTCTAACCTACTGTCAAGACTTTTTAACTTTGTGTTTTATTTCCTTTTCTTCAGATTGTTCAGATTCGATAACTTTAAATTCTTTGTTTTAGATCTTGTTTGGACATATCTCCTTAATTTGGTTGATTGGGTATAGTTTCATTGGATTCCCTTTCCTTCTCTTGGTCTTCATTCACCATTCCCTTTGTGGCCTCCATAGATTCTTCCAGTTTATGTTTGTGGATTCCATGAATGCCTCTAGTAATCTTTGTTTATTCTCATCCTGCTCATGCAATTCCTGTATTAATCTTTTATTAGCCTCCTCACACTTGCAAAATTCCTGTATTAATCTTTTACCTTCATTGTGCTCATGCATTTCCCTATCATGCTCACACAGGATCCTTTGCAGGCTTTCAATTTTTTTCATTCAGCAATTTTACCAGTATTATTTGTAGAGCATTTTGTGAACTCTCCTCTAGCTTATTCATTAACTGCTTTGTTGCCTGATTATCATGAGTGGGAGTTGAGATACTTGGACTTGCCATTTTTCTTGTTTGTCTGGCTTGTTCTGTCCATTTGGGTATGAAAGCAAAACCAATTCCATCCTAGAATACTGTTTTAAGGCAAGCATCGACCAGAGCCCTGTATTTGCATAGATTGTTTGACACAGTCAAAATGAGTACAGATACAATCTAATTCAACATATACGATCTAGTTCAACAACAAACAACTAGGGATAAATGGACTAAGATAGTCAAAGAAAGAGCCAGCAGACTGGAAATTTATAGGTTTAGGGGGAATTGTGAGGAGAAAATAAGATTAGAGGAATGTGGGGAGGTAAAGGGAGAGAGGAAAGATAACTGAGACCTAAATTCAGAGAGGGGAAAAGGATAGAAGGAAAGGAGAAGAGAGATAAAGAAAAGAAAAAATGAAAAAAAATTAAATGAAACTCTTCAAAATTATATAAGTGTAAAGAAATAATACTATCATTAAAGGAGTTAAGGCTGAGAGTTTGTGAATTGAGTAATCGATATCTGAATTAAGTATGTACATAATGAAGGATAAAATCTAATAGTCTAAGACAGGTATGTATCTGGGGATCAACAGAACAACAATTAAGTAAAGCAAACAAACAAAAAGGACCAAAAGGGAAAAGAGTAAAATGAGAATTAAAAAAGAAAAAATATCTAAAATAAAAATGATGAAAAATATAGAAAACAAATTTCAAACAATTTAATTAGGTAGAAAAGAGTTCTTCAACTGGGGGTGGGTATCATGTCTACTCTGTGTCCATAATCAGTCTCATGGTGGAGTCACTGGTTTGCTTGTGGTGTTTGGTTTTCCTGTGGCTTTATTGGTTTCTTTAATCAGTTTGTTTGAGCAGGGAGAACTTAGCTCTGCCTTACCAGGGACTTTATGACTCTCCTCCCAGGCTAGTTTAGTGGGAGGGTGATCTGCTTTGAGTATGACAGAAGAGGGAGATGGCTGCTTCCTCTAGGTGGAGTTGCTGTGAGGGAGCTAGGTTCAAGGTAGGTTTGAGGCCTGTTAGCAATCAGTAGCTATTCCCTGAGGGGCTCGCTCCTGAGACACTCACACAGCCCAGCCTGGAACCATTCTCAGGATTTCTGTGTACTGAATTTCCAATTGCTTTTCTTTTACTCTTTTACATCTGGAGTTGCTGTCTGTGCAATAGAGCATTAGGGCAACCTTTGCCTCTGTTTAGCCAGCGAAGAAAGTCTCCCATCCTACCTTGGGTGGAGCTTGTTTTGCCTGGGAAAGGCAACTTTCCCTGGGGGTGGAGCTTAGCCCCACAGGTCAGCTTCCTTTGACCTGTTGAATGGCTCCTACTGACTTCTTGTAAGGCCTGAGTTACCTGCTATTTGCTCTGGCATGGTCTTTGTCAGTATCAAAGATGGAGTTGTTCTCCAGTGGTGGGGGAGGGGCTGCCATCCCACCACTGCTCTGTGAAAAGGAGTGAGGATGACTTGTGGGGTCTTTACATTTTTTCCTTGGGTTCCACACAATCTACTGTCTGCGACTCTCTGTAGTCAGCAGGATCAAACTTTCCATTCTTTGTCAGTTCTTCTGATGGTGAGTAGAATCCACTCACACACAGTCTCTGGCACCTTTGTCCTGGGCTCTGTCTTTTGACATGGAGGCCACTGCAGCAGCTACTGCCACTGTCACTGTGGACACAGGTGAGTGCTCCAATCTGTCTCCTTTTTTTTTTTTTTTTTTT
>NW_012267225.1:21750431-21753058 GCF_000151885.1 Dipodomys ordii
CCCAACAACAAATCCTCAAAGAAACAACTGCCCAATAAATAAGTGGGCTAAAGACTTAAAGAGAAACTTCTCTGAAGAGGAAACAAGGATGGCCAATAGACACATGAAGAAATGCTCAGCCTCCCTAGCCATAAAAGAAATGCAAATCAAAACAACATTGAAATACCACCTCACTCCAGTTAAAATGGCAAAAATCAAGAACTCCAATACCAACAGATGCTGGAGGGGATGTGGACAGAAGGGAGCCTTACTGCATTGTTGGTGGGAGTGAAAACTTTTGCCACCACGTTGGAAAGTAGTATGGAGGTTCCTCTAAAGACTCCACAAAGAGCTCCACTATGACCCAGCAATCCCAATCTGTCTCCTTAACCAAGCTGCCTAAATTTTTCCTCTCTGGCCAAACTCTCTGTACTATGATGGCACCCTTGGTGTGACTCTCTAGCCTTAGATTTTTCACTGGAACACTAAAACTGGTTTCTACATGTGAGCTTGTTTAGCCCCCTGCTTCTCCTCTGCCATCTTCATCCAGACCAGTATAATGAGATTTTTTTTGGTATAATAAGATTTTAAGGCACAGATTTATAGTACATTTTATCTGTTTCTCAAGGTACAGCTATCTCCTTTGCCATCATGCAATGAAAAGGGAACACTTACAAATAAACACTATAGGACAATTTTACTAGTTAAAATGGGATACCCTTGATAGAATATTAGTAAGCAAAATTCAAATGTATTAAGAATGCCAGCATAAATTTGATTTCCGATATACTATGAAGTTTTGCCATTATAACCCTCTCAATAAAAATACTATGTTAGGGCTGGGAAGGTGGCTCAGCGATAGAGTGCTTGCCTTGCATGCATGAGGCCCTGGATTCGATTCTTCAGCCTCACATATGCAGAAAAAGCCATAGGTGGTGCTGTGGCTCAAGTGGTAGAGTGCTAGCCTTGAGCTGAAGAGCTGAGGGGTAGCACCCAGGCCCAGAGTTCAGGCCCCATGACTGACAAAAAATACTATGTTAATAAATTATTGGAAAATATGAACATATTAAAATATTTTAGCTAAATGTACTTTACCAAAATTTCACAGTCAAATCCACATCTGAATCAGTTGTGATTTAGGTAGTTAAACTATCAAACACAAAAGGAAATAAAATCCCTTAAACACAATTAAACTCAACAGGAATGCAATTTAACTTTAATTAATGTTAAATTGAATAATATAATAGACACCCTACACAGATAAGATGTCTGCTGATAACATTCTTCATTAACAATATTTTGGCAATTCACACTAATATGACAATTAACATGGAATAATATCGAAAAAGGAGAGCTAAAATTTAATTGTCTGAAGATAATTTGTATACTGAGAAAAGACATTTAAAATATATTTTCTTTAGCTGTGTACTGGTGTCTCACATCTGTAATCCTAGCTACTCAGGAGGCCGAGATCTGATTATTTCAGTTGAAACCAGCCTGGGCAGAAAAATATATATTCAACTCTACTTCCAATTAACTAGCAAAATACTGTACTGGAGAAGTGGCTCAAGTGGTAGGGTACTAACTGTGAGCAAAAATCCAAGTGAATGGTAGGGAGGGACTGGGTTAGAGTGAGGAAAGTGAAGACAATGTATGAAAGGAGATGCCCCTTCATTACTTGACTCACACAATTGTAATTCCTCTGTACATCACCTTTTAAAAAACAATAAGGTAAATTGAATACAAATCTGACTGTATGATCCTGGGTTCAAGCTCTGAAACTAGTACACACACGCGCGCGCACACACACACACACACACACACAGACAAAACACATATATTTACTTTAGTGTGGTAGTGGACACAAGATTTTATGTTTCACACAAAATCTTTAATTCAAAAGAATGACTATTCTAAGAGGGAGAATACTCCAGTCAAAGAAAATTTCAAGTGCCTCAGAATCAATCTGGAAATATTAGGAATTTTCAACTACAGGTGAGGGAGAGCCAGCAGAATCAGAAAACTATTCAAGGAAAACTAGACAAGAGAAGGGAAATGTTCAGAGAGAACTTCTAGGAAGACTCTCACTTTATCACCCAATTTCCAGAAGGAGATGATAGAGGGTTCATTGCATTCTTTTTTGGCTTACTCTCTCAGGTTTGGGAAGTTCATAGACTTATGGAAGAGAGATAACTTCCTGGAAGTTTTATTCAATACAGAATAGAAGATAAGATATGGGCAGCTGTGAACACATGCAGTCATCTTCTGGATACATATTAAAAAATTTTATATCCTTTAAGACAAAATGTTCAAATTTGTCTTTAATGAAGACATAAACTCTAGATTTTTTTTAAAACAATGTGCTATTGACAAGAACATCAAAGAAAGCCAAAATGCATATTGTGTTCCAGCCTGATCAGCTGTAGTACCATTAAAAACTAATAAAGCATATATTCTTGTCACACTAAAATTTATATCTAAGACACAATTGGAATCCCCTATATTTTTGCAGATGATATGCTAATTTAAACTTTACTTCATGGGCTGAGAAGGTGGCTCAGTGGTAGAGCACTTGCCTTGCATGCATGAGGCCCTGGGTTCGATTCCTCAGCACCACATAAGCAAAAAGAAAAAAGCCAGAAGTGGTG
>NW_012267225.1:21753108-21754172 GCF_000151885.1 Dipodomys ordii
TTAATAGCAGTACTACCTCTTTATACCTATATAATAGTTTAAGCATTTTTAAAGTTTTTCACATCTCCTCTATGTCCCTCCCCTTCTCTCAATATACTCACATTCCTCTCTAAATAGATTGTCTCTTAATCTTCATAATAACATTAATTTTTACTCTTCTATTTTTTCTGGTCTCTTTTCATTTCCCTTTCTCTTTCTTCTTTTTCTCTCTCTCTATACTTGCATCCTACCCAATCGATTTCCTGCATTGAGATTAGGACATAGTTAACTCTCCCTGTGCCTCCCCACACCAATCAATTCCTATTTTTTACCCACATCCCTCCCTAACCCTAATAATTTCTGGTTTTGCAAATTCTTCTCTGCAGTTCGAAGCCCATTAACATATAGTTGTTTGATGTTGAATAGCTATATCTGTTGAACTAGATTGTATTTTTAGACTATTGACTGTACAAATGCAAACTTTGATTGATGGTTGCCTTAAGATAGTGTTCTAGCACAAAACTGGTGCTGTTTTCATCTCAAATGGGCAGAGTAAGCCGGAAAAACACAAGAAAAATGGCAAATCTGGATAGCTCAATTCCTAATCTTGATAATCAGGGGTCAGAACAGATAATGAATAATCCAGAGGAGTGTTCCCAAATAGCTCTACAAACACTGCTGGCAAACATGATAAATGAGAAGTTTGACAACTTACAAAGGACTCTGTATGAGCGTGATAGGGAGAGAGAGGAGGCATCCCAGAAGTTTATACAGGTATATCATAAGCGTGAGGAAGCTACGCAAAAACTGATACAGGATTTTCGTGAGCAACTTGAGAATACTCAAAGAGAAAGGGAGGAATGGCATGAGCAGGCTGAGAACACTGAAAGAGAACTGCAGGAATCCCACGAATGGGAGGAAGCTAAACAAAGAGTAATACAGGACTTGAGAGACCAGGTAGAGAATACACAAAGATCACTAAAGGCATTCATGGAATCCATTAACAAAGAGCTGAAGGAAGTCAGGGAGACCACAAAGGGAATGCTGAATGGAACCCAACAGAAGGAATGGGAGTCCAAAGAAAC
>NW_012267225.1:21754830-21920668 GCF_000151885.1 Dipodomys ordii
GAGGCCCTGGGTTCGATTCCTCAGCACCACATAAGCAAAAAGAAAAAAGCCAGAAGTGGTGCTGTGGCTCAAGTGGTAGAGCGCTAGCCTTGAGCTGAAAAGCTGAGGGACAGCACGCAGGCCCAGAGTTCAACTCCACTACTGACCAAAAAAAAAAGCCTTTCCTAAACTTTACTTCAAAAAATAAATGGGGATAAAAACTTAAAATCTCAAAAATGTAGTCAAAGTAGTATATCATACACAGTTTATACCATTTAAGTTACAAAAGACTAAAATATTTTCTAAGACGAGAAACAAGATAAAGATGCTCAGAACTGAAGATGGATCAGAGACAACCCCAGGGTTCATGTGTTAAAGGCTTGGCTCCCAAGTTCACAAGATGGCCTTCAGTAGGTAATTGAAATGTGGGCTCTGATCTCATCTGTGGAAGATGACAATCCACCAACGGATTCATAATTTCATGGTATTTTCAGAAGATGATAGAAACTGTAGGAGATGTGGCTTTGTTAGAGGAAGTAAGTCACTTCTGTGGAAGGGTTTATCTTTTCCTTTCCCAACCACCAAGAGCAAGCACATTTACTGCCTCTCATCTCGTACCATCATTCTCAGTCTCACCATAGACCAGAAACAATAAGGCTAATTGGTCAGGGACTACATTGATGGAAACTGAGAGCCAAGTAAAAGCTTCCAACTTTAAGTTGATTTTCTAGGTATGTTGTCATAGTTCCAGAAGTTAGACTGACGTTCTCAGTTCCTCCATTTCAATTAAGCACTAAACTGACATTCATAAAGAAATGCAACATGCCCTGATTAGGTGAACAATCTTGAAAAGAAGTCCAGAGGAATCCAAAACAAGGTTGGAGGACTCATATTTCCAAACCACAAAACAAAACAAAGCTATAGTTACTATGTCAGTGTGTTGTTAGCATAAAGGACAGATATATAGATAAATAGAAGAGGGTTGAGAGTCCAGAAAGGCAGAAATAGGAAAAAAAGTTGAAGTCATGTACCATATTTAAAGTTAACTCAAAATAGACCCAAGTCCTATATATAAGATCAAATACTATAAGTGTGCTATGATTCAAACATCCCCACCAAAACTAAGGGTGAAATTTAATCTCTGTTATACAATGTTAAGAAGTGGGAAAAGCTGGGTGACAGTGGCTCAAGTCTATAATCCTAGCTACCCAGAGGATGAGATCTGAGAACGACAGTTCTATTCCAGCCTGGACAGCCAAATCCAAGAGATTTTTAACTTAACTAGCAAAAAGGCAGAAGTCAAGATGGGCTCAAGTAATAAGCACCAGCTGTGAGAAAAAAACACAAAACATCCAACCAACCAACCCAAAAGAAAAAAAAAAACAAAGAAAACAAAAACAGCAACAACAAAAACCCAAACCTAAACCCAAAACAAAAACCCCCCAAACATGAATGAGTTTGCAAGGCCCATACTTCAAAGCTCCAATTCAAGCACATAAATAAAACAAAAATAAATAAATAAATAAATAAACTTATGCGAGTCTGTCTGATACTAATAAGAATTAATTGGTTCACGAAGGTTTTGCCTCTATGAATGGATTAATGGATGAGTGAGTTAATGGGTTATCCTGGAAATGGCTTTGTTATAGTAATGAATTCTCTCTGGCAAGCTTGCTCTGTCTGTGATACTCTGCCATATTTTGTGACTGAAGAGAATTCTCACCTGTAAAAATGCTCTCAATAGATAAATGCAGCCACCAGATCTTGAACTTCTGGGTTTTTTCTGAGCTTTTGCGCTGAGCAAAAACCTTTTTGTAAGAGATTACATAGTATGTACTATTCAGTGATAGCCACAGAAAATGGACTAAGACAGACTTCTAGAAGAAAACATGTGTGTAAAACTTTGTGATCTTAAATTAGACAAAGCTTCCTTAGATATGACAACCAAAGAAAAGAGATAAAATAGAGAGCATCAAAATAAAAATACAATCCACATAGTGAGAGAAAATACTTCCTAGTCATAGGTCTGATAAGGATCTCAACAACAGAATGGCAACTCAATTTAAGTAATCAACAAAGACATACAAAGTAGCAAAAAAAAGTATAAGGTGTTCAACATCATTATTCATTAGAAAAATAAAAAATCAAAACCACAATGAGATAAGGTTTTACATTAAGATGAATATATAAAACGATGGAAGAGAATGTAGAGCAAGTGAAACCCTTAGGTAGTGCAAGAAATGTACAATGTAGTGCTTACCTTGGAAAACCATTTTGTAGTTCATCAAAAATGTTTTCATTGATTTACTATGTGGCTCAGCAATTCAATTCCTTGCTATAGAAAAAGAGAATGGGGCTGGGATGTAGTACAGTGGCAAAGTGCTTGTCTATGGCAAAGTGCTTGCCTAGCAAGTGCAACATCCTGGGTTCTATTTCAGTACCAAAAACGAAAAGACAAAAAAGAGAGAGAAAGAAAATGAAAAACATTTTCCAGTTGTTGGGAAATCATTCATATGAAAGTTAATAATGAATAACATCTTTTATTTTTGGCAGAATAGGGATTTGAACTCATGGCTTCAAATTCTTCCTTAGGTTTTTCTGTCAAGACTGGCACTCTCTTCCTTAAGCCATATCTCCAGTAGCAGGTTGTTATGGTTAATTGGAAATATGAGTATCAGGGATTTTCTGTTGAGATTGGTTTTGAACCTGGATTCTCAGATCTCAACCTAATGATTATATGGGTGTAAACCACAATCACTCAGCTTCATAACAACATAATAGGTAAAAATTAGAAAGAACTGAACTATCATTTTGTAAATGGATAAACAAAATGTTATTTATCATACAATATTATTGAGTCATTAAAAACAAGAAAATATTGACATAAGAAACCACATGGATCAACCTTGATAATACATTGTGGTAAAAAAAAAAAAAAGAAGCCAAACACAAAAAGACTTTTATCTATAAGAGAGCTTAAGTAGAAAATTGTTTGCTAAAGGCTGGGGAGAAGGAAGAATGGCTATTATAGGGTTTTGGGTTTCTTCTTTTTAAAGATGACAAATGTATTCTAAAATTGGATAATTGTTGATAGTTTGTATGGCTTTCTGAACCCACTAAAATGGACCTTATTAAAGCCACCTTTATGATATGTGTAATATACTTAAATTTTGAAAAGGGAAGAAAATATGAACAAATTTTAAAAGTATGATGCCTAAAGAATAAAAAATGAATGTATCCTTCCAAAAGCACATGCACACATACGTGTGTGCTCACAAAACACACACACACACACAAAAACCTATTTGTTACGGATTTCATTAGGAATCAATGTAGAAAAGCACATTAATAGCTCATATTCAGAAAATCAGCTTTTTCATTTGGTAGAAAATAAATTTAGAACTATACTTTTTTACCATATAAATAAATCCTGGTGGGGTTGCAATATAAGAAGAAAAATATCTGGAACTGGCACTGTGGCTCAAGCAGTAGAGTGCTACAGCGCCCAAGCCCAGAGTTCAAGCCCCACGGCCAACCAAAAAAAAAAAAAAAAAAAAAAGAAAGAAAGAAAGGAAAAAGAAGAAAAATATGAAATATTAGAATCAAATTTTGGAAAATGATTGTACATCCCAAAGACATGAACAATCCACACAATAGGAAAACACATAAAAGCTACAAGGAAACAATTGTTATTCTTCTAACACAATATTTAGAAGTGCATGTTAATATGGAAAGAAAACAGAGCATGCCTGTCAATGATATATCAGACTAATATTATTCTAATATAAAGAAGATGAAAAAGAGAAAAGTTGTGATATTTGTCCATAAAATAGAAACTGAAAATGATTAATAGAAACAGCAGTTGGAGACATGTAATTTTGTAGGTGCAGAAATTAAAAACTGTATTGGGGTACATGAAAATTTCAATGGCCACATACAATTTTCTTCATAGATTTGCCAGTTGTGCCTGCTATTTAGGTTTTATTCCCTCTGATTTCTTCTCAGCTTCCACTGTATCTGAGAAATAACTGCTTCATCTTGATAGAAGCTTCACTTCCTGTTTCTGGCCAAAAGGCTGTTACTAGGGTTTGAACCAAGGCATTGCACTTGCTAGGCTGGTGCTCTACTGTTGAGCCATATTTCCAGCCCTGTATACTTGTGATTTTCTTTTTGTTTTGAATTAATTTAGCTCTTATGGCCATGTAATTTACAGATAGTTATCCCCTTTAATCTGTTTATCTAATGAATTAGCAAAAAGCACTATTACCAATCACACTTACACAGTAGTTCCTCAATTATATGTGTTTTTGAATACATGTTTAAAGGCAATCCTGATTTATAACTTAGTCTGATTTAGTGAATAGTTTGAAAGTAAAATCTAATTTTTTATGGTACCTTCATGGTCATTTTTAGTCATTTCTTTATTACTTCTTTTTTTATTTAAATTTTATTTTAAAGGTGATGTACAGAGGGGTTACTCTTACATAAGTCAGGTAATGAGTACATTTCTTTTTGAACAGTGTTACCCACTCCCTCATTTTCTCTCAGATTTTCTCCTTGTCATGGTCATTTTTAAAGGCATCTGACATATGGATCAACTATATAATATGAGAAATGTTTAATATTGTTTATCTGCTAGGATACAAAAGCCACAATAACATGTCTTTCAGTAAGTAGAAGGCAACATTTATATACAGGGAATTGTGATTAAATTAGCAAAGTCAAGATCATAATTGTAAAATAGACATTGTCTCCTTACTAGTCCTGTTTTTGCTGGTTGTTTTTAGGATCATCTGTTGCTTTCCACCTGGGCTCAAGCTTGAGACATACACCTACTTTAGGTTTCTCATCATTGCTGGGATCACAGCCATGTATCACTGTGTCAGGCTTCTCTGCATGGAGATGGGGTCTTGTAGACTTTTCTGCCTGTGGGGTTCTGAAACCATGATTCTTCCAACCTCAGCGTCACATAGTTTGAATAACATTTCTACCTGGGATTGTTGTAAGGTGAATTATCCCAGAAGCCATATCTAGGTAGATGGAATATTGGAGTCTTTATGACACAGTTAGCAGGCTGCAGACAGCCAGTTGTTACAAAGGCCTGCAGCTCTCAAATACGCATAACACAGCTAGGAAACAGGCCAGAGAGGAAAGAAAGAACAAAAACAATTTCAACAAACCAATTCAGCTCTGATGGAGAGCTGGATTGCAGGATGAGCTGAATTGGGATGCCATGATGACCGGAGATGAGCTAGGAGACAGGACACAATCATGGAGACACAAGTGGCATGACATCCCAGAGTCTATGCTGTTCCATGCCTTAGGTTTTTGGTTGCCTTTAATGGGTTAAGGCAGCAAATAATGGGACAAAAATGTGAACAGGAAGTAGTGACTGGTTACTTCTTCATAAGCCTCAGCAGAAAATGGCTGCCTTCAGTTTTTCTCACATGCTCTTCACCTGTCATTATCCCATAGTCACTCAACAGCTTTATACAGACAAAGCCATTGAGTGAAAATGCAAAAATAAGATATAGACTTTTAAAGTTATTTGTGGAGCATTGTTACTCTTCCCTTGTTATTCTCCCACTAAACCTTCCTGAAGTAACTTTAAAAACTGAACTTGCCAAAGAAGTTTGACTGAAGATTCAGTCACACAAGCCAATACTTCTCAAAAACAGCATGCAAACTGTAAGGTCCACTCCTGGATGGCGAGCAGACCCTACCCAGTACCTGTGTTACCTAGGCAATTGGCACAACTGGAAGAGGTCACATCCGCATCCACTGAGGTCACATCTGGATCTGATGTGGCCATACCTTTCTCCCACCTGGTCCTACCTCCTTTTACCTGGTCCCACCTCCCTTTACCTGGCCACACCTTTCCCCGC
Source organism: Dipodomys ordii (assembly GCF_000151885.1). NCBI lineage: Eukaryota > Metazoa > Chordata > Mammalia > Rodentia > Heteromyidae > Dipodomys > Dipodomys ordii. Next base: position 21,760,695 of record NW_012267225.1, read on the forward strand.
TCCTAACCTAGATAAGGCCTAGCCCAGGGCCAGACACCCTCTTTGCCAGGCGTGTGGAGTGCCAACCTGGCTGGTCCCAGCAAGTCTACTGAATAAACCTACCCCTTACGTGGTGCAGTGCCTACTCGGCAACCTCTCTTTGAAAACCTAACACAAACCAACAACCCCAGCATTTGTGGAACCTGAGATTCTTGGGTTTGTCTCCTGGAGGTTTGATCAGTACATGGGGCAAGAAAAGGGCTGGCATTTGCTCTGTCAATCAAGCTCTCAGGTGCCTTCACCCAACCTTCATGGGCACTGATAAAAACCATCCGTGAGCAGGGTGGCTTTACTCCACTTCTGTCTTAAAAGGAGATAATTTTCACCTTATATTTCTTTTTTGAGACAAAGTTTAACTGTAGCTCAGGCTGGCCTTGAACTCATAATCCTTCTGCCTCAGCCTCCAGGGTACTGGGTTTATAGGCATGTGACACTACAAACAATTCACATTGTTTCTTATTATATGCTTCAATAGTGGTATGTAAGAACAATCTGTATGCTTATATTTTATCAGATCTCCTAAAATTTTGGATATTTCAAGTTGGGGCCATGCCAGTGTGTCTTTGCTATCTGACATCTCTTGGTTTTTAACCTCTGTAATAGTTTCAGATCAAGATTACAGTGGTAATTTGGACTTGTAATTAATAGGCTCTGAAAGCTCATCTCTGTTTACTTAGTATATCATTACATATGCCAGCTGCAAATGCATCTTCAGTATCATTAGTTTGAACTGAGTACTTAATGAATTATTAGCATTACACCCATTTAACAGCACCTGTTCATCCACTCTGGTGAGCTTTTGTTTTTAGTTTGCTTTTTCTCTTGTTGACTAAAATTGAGGAGGAGCTGAGCCAACTTTGGCTTATAAGAAAGCCAAACATATCTCCCTATGTTAGTGACTTATATTGTTCACTCTTTCTTTTGGATTGCCATAAAAACAGTCAAAGAATTGAGAAAATGTTGAAAGGAAAAGCTTGAGGGATATTTTCATTATGCATAGGGACTGATAAAAGTTGTTTGGGCTAGGATTGATGAGTAGTGTTTGAGAGGGTAGATCACAGGAAAACGCCTACGAAAATTGTCAGAGTTTATTGCTTTCTCTGAAATAATCAGCATAGCCTGGATCACCACGTCTATAAAGTGATATAAAAAAACTTTATCCAACTCATTTAGCTTCTACTCATTATAGACTCAAAGTGAAACAGCAGTTTTAGGAATCATTTCAAGTTATTTGAAAACTTCCATTTCCTATGATGATGTAGTACAAATGCAGAAAACAGCCCAACATACCTCTGAGGGAAAGAAAAGCATGAATATCAAATATACTCTGCAGAAAACATTTCAAGACAATCTCTTTGATGTTGCTTAATGTTTCATCCCAGTGGTCTGCAATTCTTTTCATGCAACAAGACATCAGGAATTCAATTAAAATTTAAAGACTTACAAGAGCCATTCCTCGTTTGGGTAGCATACACACAAACACTACATAGGTTCTGTCATCCTTTTTCAACTTGATTTATTCTTTGAGTTGCTATAGTTGAGAAGTTTTTACCTTAAAAAAAAACACAAACACAAAATCCAGTTTCCAGCTATCCCTTCTGAATCACTGAGTTCCAACAGGGCATTTTTTTTTTTTTTTGTAATATGTCAACTCTTACCATCAAAGATGTGTTGTTAGAAGGTATTGGAAGATAATCAAGGAAGCCAGGTCTGTGGGAGCAGGCTGTGGAAGGGGTCTAAGATGAAGCTTAATCCATTTTCCTTTCTGCCATTTACTGATTCCCAAGAAGCCGAGGCCATAATGGCTGAACAAGTGTGGCTCATTATTTGGCAGTCTCACATATCTTGGGAGAAAAAATAATGGTAGCTCAGTTTGACAGCAGCCAAGTATACCAGAACCCAGTTCTTGAACAACATTGACCAGCAGGAGATGAGTTCCATGCTTCACACTTCTTTCCTCTTGAACCCTTTGTCAACCCCTTTCCCTTCTGAAGGGAAAGGAAAGATAAAAGTCTACAATCATAATGGAAGATATTAACACATCTATCTCATTTTTTTCTTGTTTTTCTTTTAAAATTCATTTTCTTTTTGTACTTAGTTTTGAGTAGTTTTTTTAATTTTAATTTTAATTTTTTGTGAACATACTGTACAGAGGGGTTACAATTACATGGGCAAGATAATACCCTTCACATCCCTTCCCAGACCCCCAAGCCCCCCCCCACCAAAAGCTCATTTTTAAATTTAAAAGTAGATTAAAAACTGACAATGGATACGAATATAAAGGACATGAATAATACATCTAACACATGTAAATGTGTGCCTAAAGAGCTGTGCCTCAGATTTCTGAATAGTCTCTATTTCCAAGAAATACATATATATGGGACATAAGTCATTGAAAAGCCATATAACAAATTGCAACAACTTGCAAAATTGGAGTTTGTGTTCTCTGACTACATTAAATATTAGGCAGAATAATTTGAAATGATTCTTAGACAGTAATCCTTAAATGTTTACCTATCATGTGATATCTTTGTAAGCAACTCTTGGATACAAAAGGAAATCACAATAGAATTAAGAAGTATTCTTTGAACTGAATGATAAACTCTTGTAGAAATCAGACCCATTTGTGACTAAATAAGCAATTACAGGGCTTTTCATGCAGTAGCACATACCTCTAACCCAAGCTATGTGGGAGAAGATAGGAGGACTGTGGTTTGAAACCAGCCTGGATAATAAAGTTCCATTTTAAAAGATAAACCAACTGTGGTGGTTCTTGTCTGTAATTTCTGCTCTATTGGAAGTAAAGGTCGGAGGACTATAGTCTGAGGATAGCTCTTGGCAAAGCAAGATCATATTTGTCCAATAAACCAAATAAAAAGGGTGAATGTTGTGGCTGAAGTGGTAGAGCTCTTACCTAGAAAGTATAAAACCTTGAATTCAAACCCTAGCATTACAAAAAGAAAAATATAAAAATAATTATAGCCTTTAGTTCATATATTAGAAAAGAAGATTCAAAAACAATAATATAAGCTCCCACTGCAAGAAGCTGGAAGAAAATTATTTTTGAAAGAAAAAAGGAAAGAAATAAAAGCGACCCATGTCTATGATCCTAGCTACTCAGGAGGCTGAGATCTGAGGATCACTGTTCAAAGCCAGCCCTGGCAGGAAAGGCTGTGAGACCCTTATCTCTAATAAACCACTCAGAAAACAGGAAGTGGCACTGTGGCTCAAGTGGTAGAGCGCTAGCCTTGAGCTGAAGAGCTGAGGGACAGTGCCCAGGCCCAAAGTTCAAACCCTATGACTGACAAACAAACAAACAAACAAAAAAGACCCTATGACTGACAAACAAAACAAAAACAGTAGGACAGAAAATTATGTATCATAGGAAAATATTAGAGATAAAAGGTTATGAATGAGAAGAATTGACAAATTCCTTGATAGCTTTTGTACAGAATTTCAAAGACATAATAATCAAAATTAGAACTGAAAAACAGGAATTAATTAATATGCTAATGTCCATAAAAACAAAACAATAACAAAAGCACCAAACATTCAAGTCCTTTTTCGTCTGGTTTGATTGATTTTTTTTTTCAATACTTGTTTGAACTCAGGGCCTAGTGTGCTAGTCAGGAACTCTACCATTTGAGTCACACCCTCAATCTCTAGTTCTTGTTTTATGAAGCAAATCTTACCCTTGACACTAAACCTTGACAAGACCATTATGAGAAATCAAAGCTGTGGCTGAGTCTTTTTCATAAACCAAAATACAATAATCTCAAAGAAAATAATAGCAAGTTTAAATATAAAGACTTTCTACCTATGAAAGATTGATTAACCATTGAAAAATCAACCAATATTATATATATGCATAATATTATATTTTAGGGACAAAAACAATAATCATGTTAGTGAATTTCTAGAAAAGATTTTATAAAATGTATCATCTATTTATGATGAGCACTTTCAACAGCCTAGAATACAAAAGAATCTTCTTAGTGTGTTAAGGAGACAGTCACCAAAACTAAATAACTAAAAACTAAAATAAATATATAAAATATAATATTTATTAATTATAGATAAAATATCACTCAGATTAGGATAAAGTATAAACTAACTCAATTAGGCAAAGTAGTTAAAAGATATTACTATTAGGAAGATAGAAAGAAATAAAACAATTTCCTCAGAAGCTGTGGCTTCTGCTCATGGATGATACATTACAATCTAAAGATAAAGTAAATTTACTTACTTAAATGAAACTAAGTAAATTTAGCATGGGCCCTTAGGTCAATGTACTGAAGTAAAGAGACAATGTCTATGCTTCCCCTAGACACTGGTTTCCTATGACTGTTTCCCCAGATGGTTAGCTTTTCTGTTAGGTTTAAGTGTTCTCACCTGGTTTGCTTTGCTCATGTATAATGCTTTTATTGGTTTGATTCCACACACCTTGTGTGGTTTTGGTCTACATAAGCTTTGAGCTAGCTATATTTGGGGCTGCTAGTCTTTGAGACTAGAGTCCACTAGCAGTCTTCTGGCTCTCCAATAAAGACTTGTAATTTGGCCATTTAAGTGGTGGCTTCTCTGTTTCTTGAGACTGAAACTCAGTCTTTCAACAGTACAAAAATATTTCTATATATGAGAAATACTTTTATAAAATAAAAGTTTTAAACGTACTTCATTTCCAATAGCATCTTTTTTAGTTTGAATTCATGTAACACAATACTAGCAACAACAGATACTCATTTTTCAGTCTAGAGGATGGTGGGAGTCTAAGGCATGGATTTGGTTTTAACCAGGGTCATCTTCCAGGTTGCCTATAGCTGGCTTCTGCTTGAGTCCTCACATGATAAGAAGAGGGACTCTATCTTTATGACCTAATTACCATCCAAATGATAGTAGAATAACAATCAATTGGGGAATTGAAGCCTACATAGTTCACAAATGGCAGGATAACCTGATAAACCAAAACCTGCCTGACAAGGAAATGGGGCAAGGGAGTTACAAAAGAATGAGAACATAAGAATGACAAAAGAACAAGGAAATAAGAATGAAACAGTAAATATATGGTGCCACAACATTACAGGAAACAGAAAGGAGACCCACCAATCAGAAACATCTTCAAGGTATCTTCCCCAAGTCTCACTATTCAACCTCAGGACCCCCTCTGTAAAGAGGAAGATAGCATAAGATGGCAGAAATGGGCAGAAATGCTGTCTTTCTATGGGATATCTATGCCATGTGCTTTCTTTCTTTGCTCTATTTCTTTCCTAATTAAATTTTCCTATTACCTTTACTATGTATATATGTCGCCTGAATTCTTCTCTTGCCAGATGCAAAGACTGACATCATGTAGTTGCCTTAAGCTTTTTGATAACACAAAGATTCCATCTACTAATATTTTTCTCCTGAGGGAGAAAGTTATTTCATAATTGTTTAAAACCTTAAAGTGTTTAATTTTTAAGTCATCTGTTTTACATACCACAGCTTTTTAAAAATGATTCTTTTAATGTCTTTGTTGCCAAAAAGGCTAGGTTTCGAATTGGCATGGTTTTTGGAAACTCCTAGTATGATTATAATATTGAATGTGATATCAGGTAGCAGTCAAATATCCTGTCAAAATTAACAAGATGTAAAACTCTATAATATAACCACCTACCTGTTGGCCCAGAAGCCTCCTCTCTGGTGGCCTAACATGCTCTTTCCCTAGGCAACACTAGTAAAGGCAGCAAATGATCAGCCCCCACCCCCCTTTCCCTGACAGAGCACTCTTTTGGGATAGCCATGACTATATAAGGCAGCAAGATCCTCCAAATCCCGGAGGTTATAAAGGGTCACCTGAGACAATAGCTGGCAATTCTCACTTCCTCTCACCTGGTGAGAAGGGGTCTTGCCAGGACCCTTACTGGCAATAAACCTTTCCTTTGTTCTTCCCGGATGTCCTCTTGGCTTTCAAGCTGAGTCTCATTTATTCTAACACTACCTTTGAAAGAGATAAAGACTCAAAGGCTTTGGATTTGTTGATAAGCTTTTGTTTTGTTTTTGTGTCACAAACTCAGGTTTTTGCATTCTTCCTCAGCTTCCTTGCTCACCACTGGCGCTCTACCACTTGAGCCTCGAGTTTGGCCCTTTCTGACTGGTATTTTTTATATCTTTTGTGCTATGAATAGCGTATTTGCAAAAGTCATACTTTTCAACTTAGATAGCTGCTTTCTTCACATTGGGTTGGTAAGCACAATATTCTATTAATGTGCTTATGATTTTTATGCATATCATGTTCATGGGATATGAGCTGGGAAGCTTATAGTGAGAGCGACTTTGCAGTGGTGGTGTACCGGCTGCTGCTGTGGTTTTTATTGTTTTTAAAGACAAATCATAGTTTCTCTGATCTTAGCATATTATGACTGCACTCTGCTTGATTTCTTTCCTAGACAAAGAGAGAAGATTAAACAAACACTTTGTGGTCCCATTATTTGCAATGCTTTCCTCTCTCCTACTGACTGGGGAAATGTCATTTAGCATGCTTTGAGATAGGATAAGGAGAAATGAGACATAAAGATTCCCTCTCTTCCATCTGCCACTCACTTTCATAGAAACTCAGCCCTCAGTTCCCTTGATGCATTACCGCTAATGAGACTGTATTTGCTTTCTGATAGACTGTCAGAAAAAAAGTTTGGATAATAGCTTATTTACCTATTCCCAAAGGGAAAAAATGATATGGTTTATGTTATTTCAGCTTGTAAAGCATTTTTATGCATATGAGCTCATTAGACTGTGAGATTTTAAGAGGAGAGACCCCATCCTTTACATGAATATTTTCTGAATATAAAAGAAACTACTTGTACAAGTGTACAAGTACATTAGAGTTTTGCTTGCTTTCTAACTTTTATAACTAGAATCTCATAGTGAAGTTGTTTGGGCTTTTTTTTTAAATCTCTCAATATTTGTTTATGTGCTTCTTCTGTAGGAAGAGTTTGTTCATTTTTATCACAGTACACTACTGTGTTGCATGAATATATAAACAGTTTTCATACATTCCACTGGTAATAAACACTTTTCTTATTACCTATTAAAATGGTTTGGTTGGGAAGATAGCTCAGTGGTAAAGCGCTTGCCTTGCATGCTCGAGGCCCTGGGTTCGATTCCTCAGCACCACATAAGCAAAAAGAAAAAAAAAGCTGGAAGTGGCTCTGTGGCTCAAGTGGTAGAGTGCTAGCCTTGAGCTGAAGAGCTGAGGGATAGCACCCAGGCCCAGAGTTCAGGCCCCACGACCAGACCCAAAAAAATAAAAATAAAATAAAATAAAATGGTTATGAGCTATTATTGAAATGGAGAATTCCCAGGAGCCACCACTTAGACAAAATCTATAACCAATGGAAAATCGTTACTAGCCAGCCGTCAACCACATTCAGGTTTTGGGTATCCAAGTGTGATAACCCACCTTCCAACCACGTCAGGGTAATAGACCCCTCACCCAGGGTTTAGAAATTGCAAGCAAGCAAGCAGGAAATAACATCATCGAATCTAGGTGCATTGTGTTCATCTACTTGAACCAAGCCAAGCCATTTCCTAAAAGTGGGCTCTTTCTGAAGCTTATCAATTCCAAGTAAACAGGAACTAAACTGTTTGCTAAAGCTTATTATCCCAGGCAAGCAGGAGCTAGTGGGGATGAAGAAGCAAAGTGTCCAAGATGGGATGGAGAAGGTGCTTGCCTGCGAGACACGAGCTAGAGATGGTGCCAGGGAGGATGGTGCTTGACAGGATGGTGCTTTCTCATCAAATGGAGGCATTCTGTTCAATACACTATCACATTACGAATGGTTAAGCGCTACTGTGTCATAAACATTTCTAGTCACACCTATGAGTCTGATGGGTCACGGGCTATTTCTGTGTCTAAACTTTGAAGATGGCACCAGGTATTTCCAAATAAGTGGTACAATGTGACTAACAGCAGGAACTGAAATTCCTTTATTCTATATTGTTGCTATTTATTAGTCTTAAGCTTTTTTACTTTAGCTATTCTGGTGAGTGTAATAGCTGTATCTCAGAGATTTTCTTTTTGCATTCTCCATGACAAAGATGGAAAATTTTTCCTTGGATCTTATTTCTTATTAGGGTTCTGGCCATTTTTCTTATTTAGTTGTCATTTTAGATATTAGCTCTTTATTAGTTGTATGTGTTGTAAATGAGAAGTAAAGCTAAGGAATTTTCTGAAAAATATATAGCTTCTAAGTGACCAACTCTTTATTCTTAGAACCAGTTGCAATGATTACTGATATTCACATCACTCTGAACTGTCTAAAGTGCTACTATATTCCCTCTTTGTTTTGGTACTGGGATTTGAACTTGGGATTTCTAACTGTTGCACAGCTTGCTGGCTCATAGCTAATGATAAACTATTTGATCACACCTCAAACCCTGATTTTTGCTAGTTATTTGGAAATGAAATCTTGAGGTCTTTTCTGCCCAGGTTGGCTTGAAACTACAATCTAATCCCTCCATTCTCAGCCTCCCAAGTAGATGGGATTATAGATGGAAACCACCATTAACCAGTTGTCATACTAAACTCATACTAAACTATGATGTATTCTTGGTTACAAAGAAGATTTCTTTTTGTGCCTCTCTGGATGATATTTTTATAATGAAAATTTTTAATTTTAGGATAGCCCAATATATTAATGGTTTTTTTATGAACAAATTATTTTCGATTGCAAGTACGAAGATGCTTTCTTAAATCACATTATAGAAGTCTTGTTTTTACATTGTATGCTTGTGGTTAGTGTTAGGTTTTTAAAGAGGTAGCCGAGTAAGAACAGCACCACACACATGGTATTCAGGTAAGGGGTAGGTTTATTCAGTAGACCTGCTGGGACCAGGCAAGGTTGGCACTCCATGCGGCTGGGAAAGGCCTAGGAAGGAGAGAGAGCTGGGAAAGAGAGAGAGGAAAGAGAGAGAAAAGAGCTTGAGAAGAGCTAGACAAGAGCAGAGAGAGAGGTAGCCGAGTAAGAACAGCAGCACTCATGTGGTATTCAGGTAAGGGGTAGGTTTATTCAATAGACCTGCTGGGACCAGGCAAGGTTGGTACTCCACGTGGCTGGAAAGGAATGAGAGAGAGCTGGGAAAGAGAGGAGAGAGGAAAGAGCTAGAAAAGAGCAGAGAGAAAGCAGAGAGCTAGAAAAGAGCAGTGAGAGAGGACCTCTGGGCCTGGGCTAGCCCTTATCTAGGGTATAGGCGGAGAAAGGTGTGGCCACATCAAATTCATATGTGACCTCAGCGGATGCAGATGTGACCTCTTCCAGTTGTCCCAGTTGCTTAGGTAACGCAGATACTGGGTGGAGACTTTGCTGAGAGGAGGGTAGAGTCTGCTGGCCATCCAGGAGCGGACTTTGCAGTTAGAATCTATTTCAAATTGCTATCTAAAATATATCTTGAGATAAATTTTAATATTTTTTCACCATGTGGTTATCTAATTGAATATCATTGGATATTCTTGATGAACATTACATTTTATGTCTAATACTAAGCTTTTGTTTATTTGTATTGGCATCAGTTAGTTTTATAAGGAGTTTCATTTTAAGAAGTCTGTTTATATATATAATATTCTTTGCTCATAATTACCCCTCTACCATTCTCCTTTAACCCCCGTTCCTTTCCCAAACCAGTCTCATCATCTCTGATTCCATTTACACACATCTATAAAATATTTTGTCTATTATCCTTGTCTTTCTTCCTCTCTATTCACCTGTCCCCTCCCACTAATGTATACATACCAGAAAAGAAGTATTTTAATTTTATAATATTCACTTTTGTTAAAGTGCATGTTAACTGTTCAAAGGGGTTTTATCATGGAATATCACAATGCATATACCAGACTTCAGTCATATTGATCATATTCCTATGTAGTATGTATGTATATATGTATATATGATCCTGTGCTTATATATGTAATATTTATATTTTATGTCTAACATCTACATTTGAGGGAAAATATGTGCCCTTTATCCTTTAAAATCAAGTTTTTATACTTGAACAAGTTTGTTCCTGAGTTTTCTACTCTGAAAACACATCTTTTCTGCCTTTGCATCAGCACTGATTATGGCTCAATGTTTTGCTCACGATCCTGAATGATTTTATTTCTAGATTTGTCTTTTGTAGCTGAGGCCAATTAGGGAATGGAGTATGTTTGGGGGCTCAGACATCCTTGCCTCCCTCAGATGAACTATCAGCCTCCCATCAGTAGCCCTGGTTCTTTCCCCACTTGGGGAGGAGATGGCTCCTGTGCTGTGAATCCTGGCATGGGCTGTGAAGGTCTACACACAGCCTGTGATCACCTCCTACCAAGCAGCCCCACATTCCAGAGCAAGAGAAGACAGACAACAGAAGAAAAACATTTCCTGTTCCCTTTTTTCCTGCTTTTTGAGCAAAGGGGCTCATGTTTTCATTTTGCCTCAGCCTGTCAATTGCATCTCCCAACAGGAAAGATGCTATCTGGTGTGTTGTCTGTTGAGAGGACCCTTTTGTTTTCTTATACCTATATATTTATACACACTCATATATTTCTGTTTGTTAAAACCACCTTTTCATTTTCTCTTATCTTTCATTTTCTTTTATCTTAAAACAAAATACCTTTTCTGTTTAGTATTGAAAATCCACAATCCCTTCCTAGCTCCTATGTAACACTTGACATTTGACAGTGGGTGGTTTCAGCTTATTGAGCCTGCTGCATGTACCCACTCACTTTTCTCCAAGTCTCCTGACTGGCTTGGGGAATATTTGCATCCCTACCTTTTAGGGAAATAAAAGAGTTACTTAGAGGTTTCCCCTGAGCCTGGGCCTGCACCTGGGCCTGAACCTGGGCTGGAGCACCACCACTGTGCTCTAATTTCCAAACACCTTTCCTTTTAACTGAAAATTCCCTTTTAAGGAGGCAGCATTTTGGGTGTCAAAGAAGAGAATGTCTGCCCAACGTGAACTGTAGAATTTCCACATTGCTCCTTCGGAACAGCTGTTTGCCTATTAAGGACAAGCTGCTGCTAACATGTATTCACATGGCACTTTGGTGCCCGATTTACAATGTTTTCTTCCACAAGTAAAGAAACAAGGAGCTGCAAATGGGTAATTAAGATGGGGTTGGGAGCTTGGAAGTGGGTGGAATGTCCTTAAAACTTGAACATCTGGTTGTTCTAATGAGTGGGCAATAAATGATGAAAGCATTGCTGACACCAGCTAGCAGAAATATAGTCTCAAGTTTCAGTTTACGTGGAGTTTGTTCTTTGGAGGACCAATGATAGAAATATAAAAATAATCTAAAATATGACTAACCAACATGATTCATCTCCCACTTGTTAATCCATTCTGTTTGGTATTTCCCACAGTATACTGGAGTGCCTATGTGATATCAAGGTGTCATTGCCGTATCTACTTTCTTCTAAAGTGCATGAAAGACCCTTCCTTGTGAAATCCCTTTGGGGGTCTTCTGGCAATAGCATAGAAATTGCTTTTCTTCACCTGATGCTGCTTCTCTACTACTTATTCACACTTATCCAAGTGTATCTACTGAATAAATGAATTATGACTATAGATAAGAATAAGTGAATTACTATTCTGGAAATCCATAATTATCCATTAAATAAAATGAATTTAATTCACTTATTACTTATGGACACCATTCACATGACAAGTCATGAATTATTTTTAAAACGATCATTGCATATTCATGACAGTGATAGAAGTAGTGAAGTAATTTGATTTCAGCATTTGTTCCCTGAATTTACTGATTATTGCAGAGTGTATTTAAAAGCTACTGGCTGCTGTATATGTTTTTTTTTCTTTTTTCTTATGCCCTGCGTAAAAGAATAATTGCATAAAATGAATCACCAAGACTCTTGAGTATTACCTTCTTTTGCAGGAAAAGAATGAAAGTTTCTGGATGTAAAAGAAAATAAGAACACTTAATTGTTCTCCAAGTAGAGATTGGAAACAGAAATATAATAGTAACTTTTTAGAATACATTATAAAATTGTTTTTGTCTGTTTGTTGTTGTTGTGTCACTGTGAGCAAAGTACAATTTCTCTGGCCAATATTTGAGCAAAATATCTTAAGGAAAGATTTATTTGGGATCATTGTTTGAGAGGTTTCAGTCCATCATGGTAGTATGGGGAGGATAGGGCAGTGGGGAGGAAGTGTACAACATGGCAGAGCAGGTAAGGAGAGGGGCAGAAAGTGAGGGGGGGCAGGAGGAGGGATAGAGAGAGGGAAGGATAAAGAGAGACCATTAATAGGCTTCATCTTTTTTCTCCTCCTAATCTATTCAGACCAGCCAGTGAGCTGGCACCCTCTTATTCGGGGTATGTCTTTCTCTCTCATAAGTGTGCTTCACTTAGCTAGGTATCTTTTAATCTTAACAAGTTAACTGTCAGCATTGAGTGAATAATCTCTGGAAGATGAAGGGAACTTTTGAAGCTAGGACCACATGTTTACTGGACATCTTGACTGGATCAACATGATTCTCAGCATTGGAGAAGAAAGAAAGAACACATGGATAAGTATAGAGATTGGCCAGTGGTTTTAGTAAATTTGACGGTACAATTGCTATTTAGTTCTTGTTATACTTAAAAGACATTAAAGGCTCTGAAAGATCAAGATAAGTCTACTGTTCAGTTAAATGAAGTCTAATGAGTGGATAATGGAAATTCATTCAATGTGTTTTCTGTGGACTGAAATGAAGATGACTTCACTCTGCGATGGCACTGTGTGGACCTTCCCTAAAGTATTCTGGGCAGGAATTTAGCAAAAAAAATGTAAGTGAATAAAGATCTTTGAGGTATTCAACTCTCAATCTTTGGCCATAGAGGCCTGCAGGGGCCATGTAATAAATAAGGTTTGTTGGTGCTGCCCAGGCTCCATCCAGTGGCTGATGGGCCCCACACAACTGCCTTCCTGCCTGCCCCTTCCACAGCCACCCTCCTTGTTGCCATCACTAGATAGCATAGGTTCTTTACCTGCTCCCTTCTGATTGTATGAAAGACTCTCTTCACACCTAGGTTAAATATCCTTGGTATACAACAGAAGAATTTTCATTTTGTTCTTTCCCTGTGGAAATAAACTGCCTCGGTGAAATGAGCAGTTGAATTTACTCAGCTTTGCCACAGTGCCTTAGCTTTACTTTTCCAACATAACTATGTCTCTCATTCTTACGGTGGAAAAGACAAGAGGCCAGCCCACTGGATCTCTTCAATTCAAATTCCACTCCCAATCATGGTTATTTCTTCTCTTTCAGAGTGCTTCTCTTCTCTGTGCTTAAATGCAGGGGTTGGGGGCAGGGTTGGTGGTTCCCATATTGTCTCTGGACAGTCTTGACTCATGCAGAGTCTCCCAAGTCCTTGTGGACTCTGCTCTGGGATTGCTATGGTATATTGGCCTTGCTTAAGTTCAGAGACCCCCAAGCAGAAGCAATAGTGACTGACCACACTTCTGGTTCCAGGGCCTCACACTCAGGCTGCACTGGGGTTAGTGCTCTGTCATGCCACTGGTTCATTCAGGGAACTTTCTCTGGTCAACAGAGCAATCACAACATCCTGCTCAATGAGTGATTACCAGTCTCCCCAGGTCATTTGGGGAAGTCTTGTAATCTGTCTGTGGTTTGGCTTTTCCCTCCTCTTCATAAAACTTTTGGTTGGTCCTGAGAGGCCATTGGAGACCTTCTGCATCTTTTTGTTTTACCTTCCCACAAGCCTCACTTCTGTTAAGAGCTGGTCATTTTTCTGTCTCCCTCCTTTCCTGAGGTCCTTTCCAGTTGGGGACAATAAAGCAAGAAGATTTGATTGATAGAAAGGAAGCGGGCATTTATTTTAGGAGATGTTTCAAAAACGTATTTGTTATTTATTACTTTATTCTCCACTTACTGAATCAAAGATTCTCTCCAGACATGATTGTTGGGGACTGGGGAATAGAGGAGATAGGATAGAGGAAAGATTACTCCATAGGGAGAGTAAAATAGGAGGAAGACTAAGTTCTGATGTGCTATGTGACAGTAAGGGAACCATCAATACAGCAGTGTATTGTATATTTCAAGGTTGTTAGAAATGAAAATCTGAATGTTATTGGCACAAGGAGATGATGGATGTTGGAGGTCATGGATATACTAATCTCGCTGATTTGATCATTACACTGTGTAAACCTGTACTGAAACATCCCACTGTGTCCCACAAACATGAGCAATTATGTGACAGCAAAGTACTAGATGGAGCAAGAGAAGGAGGCGGGGAAGAAGAATACTACAACCACAAATAATTCATTTACAAACTGTTTTCCAATGGATTGATTGATGGACTGAAGAGGCCAGTGCCCTCTTCTCCACCATTTAACCCATAGTAGATAACCAGATACAGTTTCCTGTAACAAATTTGTACTTTACTGAAATGCCCTCCCATTGATCTTTTTGCCAGAGGCCAAGCAGAGAGAGAATAGAGGTGAATGGGCAGTATGGAGAAAGGTTGATCAATGAGTATTAAATTATACAGTAATAGGAGCATAAGTTCTAATTCTCTGTAGCACTGTAGGGTGACTATATACAACAATAATGTATTATACAGTTTTGAGAAATGAGAATTCAAAAGGTTTTCACTATAAAAAAAGATTCATGTATGAGGAGATAAATATGTTGAAAGCAATTTAAACAATGCACGATTCATCCACGTTTTAAAATGTTACATGGGGAAGTGGCATTGTGGCTCAAGTGGTAGAGCACTTGCCTTGAGCTGAAGAGCACAGGGACACTACCCAAGTCCAGAGTTCAAGCCCCACGACCGATCAAAAAAATGTTACATGGTACTCCAATATAATATATAATGTTAGAAATAATTTAAAAAATTAAATACTTTATATTTCTGAGTCTGTAGTCAGACAGTCACATATCAAGAAGAGTTTCCTCAGGAAAGTGTATGCTGCCTGAGACTCAGAATTTAAAGTGAGCACTGTAAAAATAGTGCAGATTTTATATAAAAGTTTGAGTTTATATGCTAATCATCAGTAAAGAAATGAATGAAGAAGTTTATCAGATGGTATCTGATCATCTAAGAAATTGCTCCTTATAATAACTACCCACTTCTGGGTACTGATAGCAGATGAGATGAGTGATTTTTTTTTTCAGTTTCCAGGAGTTCATTTTGACAGTGGGGAACATTTTTGTTCCAGTGTTTGGGTTTGAACTCAAGGCATAGCTCTTGAGCTTGTTTGGCTTTCTGGCTCACAGCTGGCAGTCTACATTTGAATAGTTTATCAGAATCTTGTAGAATATTTTTTGTCCATTTTAATTTTGAACCTTAATTCTCTGGATTTCACCTCCAGAGTAATGAAGATTATAGAGGTGAGCCACTAGCACCTGGAATGTTTCCTTCTTACAGTATTTGCTATCTATAATCTAAGTTTGTGTTAGTAGATGTCCTTTGTTGTTCCTTTTTTTGTTTTTGTTTCTGAGGGTTAATACACACTGTAAGTGAAATGTCCTTATCACGCATTTCCACAGAAATGATGCCTCTTAACTGTTTTCAGAACATACAAGTTTCTACAATGAAGAAATGAAGTAATATGGCATTCAAAGTACATTGCAAATGCAAAATTATATACAAATGCAATGTATTATTATAGTAGAAGAATTTTGTCTTTGTGATGTTTTTGAAGCCCTGAAAATGCAAATCTGTTGATTCATATACAAGAATTCTGTTTATTTATACTAGAGATTAATTCTGTGCATTTCATTTTTGCTTAAGTATTCAAATGTCCTTTTTCCCCAATACATGAGCATGTGCATGCACACACACAGCTCATAGATGCTACTTCTGGTATTTAATTTTAAAAGTCTAACATGATAATCATCAAACCAAATTAAGATTGCATGCATACAAAATCTTCCTGTATTCACAATGTAAAATGCATTTTCCCTTTTCTGAGGCACATTTGTGGTATAGTAACATCTACAGTACAGTCACAATAGAGCTGTTAGTCTGGATTTGGAATTGCGAGAAGTACTAGAGATAAAGCAAGCAATCAAGGGCTTGTGAGAGACTGTGATGGCAAGTGCTTCACACTTCCGGCATTGGACTGAGTCCTTTCCCATGAGGTAGCTTCAGCACTCACTGAAACTGCATGGTCAACACACAATCTGCTCCTTGGATGTCTGTAGGAGGAGTGAGATGCAATCATTGCTGTGGTTAAAAATTGCAAGTTTTTTGAGGTTTTTGATCTTTTTATTTAAACAAAAGGGTTCTTGTGTAGGTGGGAGACCAAATGTTATAGAGAAATGTAGCTGGTGAGAGCAATTGACAGTGCTTGCCATTTTTATGGTGAGTGACTGTTTGGTTTTAGACGCATTTATTCAGGGACTTTCTCTTTTCATTTTGAAGATAAACATGAAAACAGTAAATCTGCATTGACAAGCTATCACTATTATGAAATATCTGAGATAATTAACTTGTAGAAAGAAGAGATCTTTGTGGCCTTATAGGTGTTGAGGTGCCATTCCATGATTGTCAGATTCATTATTTTGTGCCTCTGGTAAGAGGTGCTAGAAGGAACAGTGGGAAATTATGGCAAAGCAAAGTACTCACCTTATGACCAGGAAGCAAAAGAAGAATGAGAGTCCCATCATCCCTTCAAAGGCACTCCTCCAATGACCGAAGGACCTCTCGCTAAGCCACACCCATCAAAGTTTCCACCATCTTCCAATAGCTCTACTTAGGAACTAAGCCACTAGGCATGAACCTTTGGGGTTTATGCATCATGGACCAAGATGTTATCATTCTTGATAGTTTGAGACTCATTATATAGAATTTTCACTCACATTCTAGATGGCAAAGGAGAAAACTGAAAAAGAAAGCATGTTTTCTCTGGAAAGAAATGGAAATCCTATTTTTTTTTTTTTGTTATCCATGTGCTAGGCAAACATTCTAAAAGACCCAAGGATGTTGACGGTGTTGGTAGTTTCATCCTCCATGAGCAACAGCTTTCATTTGCATGAAATGACATATCCCAATTTCTCTCATCTAATGAATCAGAGACCATCTTAGTGTTGGCCAAAAGTTCAAACTTTGATCAAACTTCCAATAAACCATATCTATTCATTGAGAAAAATATTTTTAGGTTGTGTCTAAGAGTCAGTAGGATTTTACTCGTAACAGGATCATACCCAACAAATGTGCCCAGAGAGCCCTATGAGCCCTCCCTTTCACACAAAACGAATTCATCATTATTGTCTGCATTCTCCTGCTGTTTTCTTTCCTTTGTATTTTCTCTGACCTTAACTTTATCTTCTACTCTCGTCTTTAATTTCCTTTTATTTTAAGATTATTTGCACAAATACATTCTCCTTTATTTTAGTTTGGATCTGTAGTGATTTCCAGTTGACATGGATACTTTGGATACTTGAAGCAGAAAACACAGGACTCATTTTCTCAGAGCATTCTCTCCTGAGAGATTGCAATATTCAAGACATGGATGTACTGCACCAATATCAGTACTAAAGTGGACTGATTCCCTACCTGTAGGCATGCACCCTGGAGTAACAGTGAATTAACATGCAAACTGAATTTCATACCAAGGTCTAGGCATCTTCTCCAGTCAAGGACTTCCTCTAGCTCCATGTCAAGTAATCAATCTGGTGGTAAAGGTAACAATTATTAGGGAAGTGTGTATTACCTTCATGGAACCTTCCCCATCATCTAGGGATGAATTCTGTGGATGGTTCCCTATGGAACTTGGGGGGTAATAAGCAAACAAATATTTTTCCCAGTGGAAAACACAAAGGAGGAATTTAATGTTGAAAATGATACCTACAAATAAAAGAAAGCCTGTGATAGAATCCCTGGAAATAGAGCTCATTGTTTGAGAAATTTTGCTACCTAGTTGCATGATGGCTCCTATTGTGTTCCCAAAGCAACCTTCTAGGAGAAATAGGGATGGGGGTGGATGGGTGGGAGTTGGAGAGAAATGATGAATTATGTTTAGCAAGAGAGCAAATTTTGGGTGATTCATTTCAGAGTGCCAGTGACAAACGCCAATCTCATAAGACTTTCTGACCCACTCAACAGGATATTAAAGAGAAAATACTTTCAAGATAAACAGTTCATTTTTGAATAAGGCTGAGTACTTATCTTTCTGAAAAGACTAATTCAGCAGGTCTGATGTTCTTAATGCTAAAGCATCAAGCTAAAAATGACAATGAAATTCTCAGTACTTTCCCCAAGAATTAAGTCATAAACTTCCTCAGGCAGCTTAAATGTGCCACAGTGCTCAAACACATTGGTACACAAATAATGCAAGCATTTATCCCCTCATTTTGAATCCATATAAAACTCTACTAAATTCAAGTTTTTATAAAAACCCTCTTTTTTGTCAGTTGTGGGGCTGGAACTCAAGGCCTGAGCACTTTCCCTGAGCAATTTTGCTCAAGACTAGTGCTCTACCACTTTGAGCTACAGCTCCACTTCAATTTTTAAGTGGTTAATTGGAGAAAAAAGACTCACAGAGACTTTTCTGCCCAGGCTGGCTTTGAACCTGAAGTGATATGAATAGAATCACTGTTGACAAAATTTCCAAAATAAAGACAAGTTTAATTTCAAGCTCCAGTATATTTAACTTTCTGCTTTGATTTAAGTTGTAGATTGGTTTTATAGTGAAGAGTACTGATGTTAACCACAAGACACATAGAAGTGAATGAGAAATGTGTTATTTCAGTAGTGTTGTTTTCATGTTGTAAGAAGCTATTCTATCAGTTTCTCAGCATTTGATTTTCATACAATCTTCTATTTTCCAGTGACTTTGTTGATGAGAAGTAATGGAAAACCATAGCTTCCTTTCTCTAACTCACATTTCTAGCTAACTTTTGATCTCTACCCATTTTGAAAATGTAGCAAATTGGGATAAAATATGGATGATTCAAATACTTCTACTGGCATAATGCAAGCATACATATATATTTTTATGTATATATATACACACATATTAATTTATTCATCTATTTTGCCTGTAATAGGGTTTAAAATCAGGGCCTTAAGCTTGCTTGGCAGTCACTCTTCCATTTAAGTCACATTTGAAGCATGGAGAATTTTTTGCTGGAGATTAAGTCTCTAAGGACTTTTTTTGCCTGGGCTGGCTTCAAATCATGATCCTCCAGATCTTAGCCTCCAGAGTAGCTAAGATTATAGCCATTAGCATCTTCTTTAACATTTATTTTTTGTTTTCCTTATCCTGGCTATACACTAATTTCTAAAATGAATTTTGCATGATTACAAAGTATATTTCAATGAAAATGTAATTGTTCTGTTTCAATGCTTGTATATATTCGAGCTAAAATCAGCTATTTTTCTCACAATCCAAGAGTAATTGAGTAAATTCCCATCTGAAAGATGTGTTCCTGGGTTGTGAGGTGATTTCATTTTTATGCACACAAAACTCATTCAGAATTTAGGATGCTGTCATTTTAGGCTTCAACTAACATAAATTTTATAAATAACATACAGAAAAATGGTTAACTATGAATATTGTATTTTAAAAATAGTTTTTTGTTTGATTGTTATTATTGTTTGGGGGAAGAGTAAAGAATATAGAAAGGGTAATATATTGGATTATTTTTATATTGGTAATATTAATTCCCTTAGGCTAAAAAAAGCTAGTATAAAAGAGGCTTTCATTTCTGAGAAATAAGAGGGAGAAAGGAAGGTTTTAATAGAAAACATTGTTTTCAATCTCTTCTTTTAATCCAAAGTCAGGAAACACTTTCAAAAATAGAATTAGATTTGACACATTGAGTTGTGTAGGTGAAAGAGAATTGAACTGAACTTGTGCTGGAAACATAAAAGAAAGTGAGAATTAAAAATATACTTTTCCTGCAAATGAAGAACTTGCTAGTTACCTCAAAAGTTAATTAAAATACATTTTTTCTGATGCTTTGTTTAAAACTCAGAGGAATAAGATCATTTTTAATGTTTACTAACATCAGACTATTGGAAAGTTTTACTTTAACAGGTGAGATAAGGTTAGAGTTTGTCCCTGAAAACATTTCTATAATTCTTTTCTTCCAAGGCTCAACTAGCTATGAGACCTTGCGTTAGAAATGTTTGACTTTGAAAATTCTCACACAATCTCATTCTGTTTATAATACTTACTTGTTTTGAAAAAAATCTTACTTTTTCATTTGTGATAGATTTTTCTCATTTATAAGAAAACCTTAAACTTCATCTGCTTATAGGTATGAAATCCTGGGGGAAAAAAAGAATTAGCACTTATTTGCTACTATAAAAGCAAAACATTTCCAATCACTTTTCCTGGGAAAAATCTATTTCAATATTCTGATGAACAAGAATTGATCTCTTGTTATCTTTTATTATATTGTGAGCTTGATTTCAGAAAGAAACATCTAGAGAAAAAAAAAGTCATCTTTTTTTTCTTTTGTCAGTTGTGGGCCTGAACTCTGAGCCTGTGTGCTGTCCCTCAACTCTTCAGCTCAAGGCCAGTGTTCTACCACTTGAGCCATAGAGCCACTTCTGGCTTTTTCTGTTTATGTGGTGCTGAGGAATCAAACCCAGGACCTCATGCATGCAAGGCAAGCACTCTACCACTGAGCCACCGTCCCAAACTCATCATTTTTGTGATCTCCTAGTTTTAAGATAATGGTGTAATCACTTTTCTATACTTGGGAAGATACCTCATATCAGAGATGGAGAAGAGGTGGAGAAAATGGTGAGATGTAGATCCATTAGAATAAAATGTAAGTCATATCAGATAAATATCTAGAGATATGGACATAGCTTAGAGAATATTATAGTTAGTCTCTAACTATAATGACAAGAGAGTATATTTTAGAAAGTTAACTATGTGAAACACATACACATACTCACTTATGGAAAGGTAACTATGTAAAACACTGGATATATTTGTGTGAAATGAAAAATGTTAATTTGACAGTAAAAATCACACACACATAGAGAGAGATAATGTTGTATAGATTAAATATGCACAACTTTTCAAATAAAAGGATATAAATCAGAAGTCTTTCAGGAATCTTTTCCTATGAATATGCAGAATTTTCATCAGGTTCTGTTAATATTACTGCCTCTGAGTAACTTCATTTTTCCAATAGTCTCAATTAATGACATTATCTCTACAGAACCAGTGCATGGAGAAGTACTGAATAAAATTGAAGGGCCACCTAATTATGTAATTTATTTTCAACATGTTCTTGAAACACTGGTTATTTTATACAACACTGAACCCTCACTGTTTGAGAAAAACTTCCCACTTTAATCTTTTACTATAGTAAAATTTTATTGCACTGAAATCAAAATGTCATTGCTTCTAGACTGTAATAAATGAAAGACTTTCAGCTATGGTTGTCTCTAGGGCAAACATTTACTAAAATGACTTTCAATTAGATAAATCATACATAAAATTGGAAAATGAGAAAAGAAAGGGAAAAATGTTTCATCCTTCTCAGGAGCAAATAAACCTTCACTATTTTTTTCCCTTTTATTTCCTACCAATTTTGTTCTGCATTGGGACATTTTAAAATGAATTTAAATGCCAATCCTTAAATTCAGTCTCAGAAGTTCAAGATACTTGTTGTTTTGTGGGTATTTTATATAAAAAATAAATTGTGAATACATGTACAACATAGATTGGCTTCTAACTTTCTAAACCTCACAGCTCAATTTAATAAATTAAGCAATAATCTAAATAAATTTAAGGGGCTGTAGCTACAAGCTAATATTTGCAACATATTTAAGCATATGATGTCTCATTAGGAAGGAACTTAAAGGGACAGGACACACCTAGCATTTTGGGACTCACTCTCAATATCCGGGACCTCCAGCTCTTCTGCTCAGTGCTTGCTGAAGGACTTGCAAAGGAGTAGGTAAAGCCAGGCATAAAGAAAGTCAGCTTCTCTTATAGATATAAATAAATGAAACAAAATGAAAAATATTTTTCCTATGTTTAATCTTAGGTGTAATGCCTAGTACACAAAATGAGATACATGGTACATTGGGCACAAATATGAAATATTCCACCACAGACTATGTTTCTGGTGTTGAGCATATAGAGAATTTCTGTCTTTTCTGCATTCTACAAACTGTCCTAAGAATGTTTGGTACTTCCTAACAACCTACGTATGTGTTTTTTAAAAATTGTTGTTATGGTAAAAGTAGCTGCTACTTAATTAACATCTGAAGATTCTAGAAATCTGAGCTATAAGAGAGCACTGCATCAGATATTTTAGAGGGTTTTTCATGGAACATGCTGAATCCATTTATCTATAAGGGTAAGACTGTGCTTTGTGTTTGCATAGGGCTTCCTAGTTCCCAAAGTATTTTCATATATACAATTACATTTTAACTTTTCTTCCCATCCATTAGAGTAGGAAAGCCTAATATTGTTTCCAGTGAAAACCAAGAATACTGGAACAAATGGGTATTGTCCTAAGAATTAGATGTAAGTCCTAGATCACAAGTCTACACTCCAGGAATTCCAATTTTCAGGTCTGGCCACTTACCCCCATACACCAAATAAAGAGACATGTAAAGAGTAGAGAAAGCAGCTTTAGTAAATATGGGCATGCTACAGGGAGATAGCACTTCAGTTCATCTTCAAGATAGAGATATGTATGACCTTTAGCTTTAAATAGATAAAGGCTAGAGGCAGGGAGCAAAGGGTATGCATAGTTAAAATAGTCTGAGTAACAAGTTTGGCCTATTGGACCAATATCTTGGTCTTTGTTCTTGGAGGTTCCAGAGAAGTTGTTACACGTTGTCATTATTTGAGAGCAAATGAGTTCTTGTTGCTTAGAAAGTGGTCTGTCCTGGCCTTTTGGCTCCTTTCTTTCTTCAGGGCAATTTACCTTTTGTCACAAGATGCTTCTGGGTAATTCCTCTTTTTTTTTTTTTCTGGAGCTCAAGGTGACTGCAGGAAAGAATGACTCATCCATGGACAAAGATGTGAAATGGAGGGAGGGATGCCTAGCTTTTACCATGCTTTTAATTAGTTTGTGGGTTCAAGTAAGTAGTCACTGCTTCCCAGCAAAGAATTGTTTAAGCCTTATTACAAGAGCTGAAACAAAAATCTGTGCCCTGGGGTCTAGAAAAGTGTCTGCCTATGTACATCCCATAAAGCCTATCAAATAGGGAAACGAAAGGGAAAAGAAAACAGGTTTTACAGACAGGATTAGCATAGCCCATTCCCTCGCCAGTACTTCACATTTCTTCTTTCATACTACATAATTAATTCTTTGACTGACTAACAAATGAACAAGATGAAGTACAATTCTATGTTGAAAATGTGTTAGCCTCATTTGGTTGGACTAGATTTGTATGTAGGTGTGTGGTTACTAGTATGGTAATGGTTTTAACTGGGGAAGAGAACATGTTGTAAGGCTTCATATCTAAGTCCTATCAATGCTATTTTTTCTCTATATACATACTGTGACACAGTTTAGTTTGTAATGAGTCGTAATACAGCATTAAAAACATGAATGAGGACTGGGAAGGTGGCTCAGTGATAGAGCGCTTGCCTTGCATGCCTGAGGCCTGGGTTCGATTCCTCAGCACCACATAATGAAAAAAGCCGGAAGTGGTGCTGTAGCTCAAGTGGTAGAGTGTTAGCCTTGAGCTGAAGAGCTGAGGGACAGCGCCCAGGCCCAGAGTTCAGGCCCCACGACCGAACCAAAAAAAAATAAAATAAAAATAAAAACATGAATGAAAAACAGAAACAATTATACCGTACTTTCATACCACTGTTGGTGTGATATCCCAGATGACTACTACTGACTGTGGGCTGGGTAATATATATAAGGTAGATACAGTGGATGAAGGATGACTTCGGACCCAGGCAGGGTGGAGTTGCAGGGTGGAGTGCGTTATCCTTATGCTATTCAGGGTGGAACATAATTTAAAACTTACAAATAGTTATTTTGGGAACTTCTTGCACATATTTCTACACTTTAATTTACTGTGAGTAATTGAAACCAGGAAAAGCAAACATAAGAAGTAGAGATGACCACAATACTCCAAATACTTGTATTTATGGTATTGATGACTAATTCAATGCTATTGTTTAAGACTACAAAACTTGAATATCCACGAAGATGAGGTGGTACATAACTATAATCCCAGCTATTCAGAAAACCGATAGGAGGATTAAAGTACAAGGCAAGTCTGGGAAATAAGGCTCCATCTAAAAACCAAGCCAGGTTTGATGGTATATGCCTGTAATCCCAGCTACTGGGAGGAGAGAAGTAAGCTCATGGTTGATGGCCAAGCAGGGGAAAGTTATCACAAGATTTTATCTGAAAAATGAACCAAAATCAAAAGGACTAAAGGTGTGATCCAAGGGGTAAAAAGCCCAGGTTTAATTAAAAAGAAAAACAATAACAATAACAACAAAATCTTCAACATCTAAGAAAATATTTTTCATGTTAGTATTTGACTTAACTAATAGGAAAATGATGAAAATATTCAGAATCAGTATCACGAAACTGTTTTCAAGTCGAGAAAGCCAGCTCAGTAGATGGTCCAAAGCGGAGCCACTTGTTATCAGAGTGAGTCAGTGGAAAGGCTGGAAGGTTGAGCAGCCTGGACTGTGAGCTATTGATGGAGCTGTCAGAGCTGAGGACAGTTTGATGACAGATATCTGGATATGGTGACTAGTTCTCCTCCAAAGAGCAGTCCTAAAATATCCTATGATGGCCTGTGCTACAAAAGAGGACAGACTGATGAAAAATGTGAGAAAAATAAGGCAATAAATGAAGCAATAACAGTAGAGGGCCGGGAACAACTTTCCATATTCCAGAGCCAACTGCTGTTATAAATTATGAATGTTGGTCGTTCTTGAGAAGGCGCTTTCTTTCCCTTCGAGTGCTTAGATTTCCTCATTGTCCTCAAAGTCATAACAGTGAAAATTCTTTTGTGACTTTAATAATAAATTCTTCAGAAAGTCATAAAAAGCCATTTGCTGCTTGATATAGAGGAAAATAGAAGAGCAGATAGTTTTTCATATTCAAGGTATTAAGAAATAGTTTAATACATAAAACATTTTATTTGCCCTTCCATATCTCTTCATTAAGAAGAAATTACTTAGTGTAACATCATACAAATTATCTTGAAAGGAATACTTTTGTTATACTTTCTGAGGTAGTCACATATGAATTTATAAGTAAGCTTGGACAACTTAAATTTTAAAAAAAATTGTGGATGGGCATTGGTAGCTCATGTCTATAATCTTAATTACTCAGGAGGCTAATATCTGAGGATCCTGGTTGAAAGCCAGTGCAGATAGGAAAGTCCATGAGATTCTTATCTCCAATTAATTACCCAAAAGCTAGAAGCAGTGCCTGTAGCTAAAGTGAGAGTGCTAGCCTTAAGCAAAGAAGCTCAGGGGAAGTACCCAGGCTCTGAATTCAAGTCTCTGGATCAACACACACACACACACACACACAATTATTCTCAATATTGACTTCAATTAATCACATAAAGGAAATTCAATTCCCATCCAATGGAAACAAAAATTCCTGTTTCACAATGCTGTTAAATAAATCAATACTACTTATTGGAAACAAATGTGAGATGGCATTTGAGTCTAAATATTTTCTTCCATGAGTACTTGAACTCTCTTACAAAATAATGTGAAGATTATGAATTGCTATTCACAGTGTGCATTCACCTTCAAATAAATAAATATGTGTGTATATATGTGTAACTCTTAGATACACTTTATACATACTTTTATACATACTCTGTATACATACCAATTTTTTTGGTGATACTATATTCATTCTTCATTTAATGTTATACAAGATAATTTTCCCAATTATTGTGTCTGCATCAATCTAATTTTCCTACTTCTTTGAAATTCTTTTATATTTGTTAGCTATTCCTACTTTCCAATGCTCCAAAATTCAATGGCTTAAAGTAATTAAATTTTCTTTCTTAAAAATGGCACCATTTCTTCAACTTAGGAATCCAAAAGCCATACATATAAGTAACACTGGCTCAAGACCCTCACAAGTTGGAGATCAGGTTATTGGCTAGAGATGCTGTAATCTAAAAGTTTGACTGGGGCAGGAGGATGTATCCAAGAAAACTTGCCCACATGACAGTCGGCCAAGATCTTTGCTGGCTATTGGCTTGAAGTCTTAGTTTCTTGCCCCCAGGGTTACCTAACAGGGCTTCATGGAATACCTAATTTCTTCCAGAGTGAATGACGAGAGAGACAGAGACAGAGACATGGAGGGAGAGAGACAGAGGGAGAAAGGGGGAGAGAGAGAGACAAAGGAGAAAGAAAAAACAGACAATGATAGAGACACAGAGAGAAGAAAGTTGGACTTTTTTTATTATGTAGGCTTTGAATATTCACAATAACTGTGTTTGGTGTAGTCAGTACCTTGAGGTGGACAGAGTCTGAAATGAGAGGATGGTCAGGTGTACATGTTGGACTCTTTTCTTACAGTAGTCATATCCTATCAGAGTACCATGTTCAATTCCTCATTCTATACTTTGAAGAAGAAAGTGATTAAATAAAGGACATCAAAGGATGAGATATTGCCTAGTCACCATAAATGATCTCAAGTACCAACAGGTAAAAGGACTGAAGTTGCTCAGCTTAAAAGTGTGCAAACTGACTTTCACTTGCAGGAGTGGTGATAGCTCTAATCATTACAGCCCCTGTAATCGTTTGGTACATGATGGCACAGATATGCATGCTTCTTATTGGATTCCCAAGGCCAGTCAGCCTCTATCAAATATTTTGAATGACCTATGAGTGATGTTATTAATTCTCAAGTGCTCTTTGGTAGAAAACTCTTCCTTATTCCTGGAAGTTAAGTTCTCATCTCTTCTCTTCTCTTTTCTGTTCTCCTTCCCCTCCCTTTCTCCCCTATCTTCTCTTTTCCTAACTTTTTTCCTCCTGTTCCTCCCAGCTACTGCCCTCCCCTTCTCTCCATCCCCTCCCTCCCTTCCTTCCTTCCTGTATATTTGTGGGCATAGTTGTAGGATGTGAAATGTATTTGAATAAGAAAGTAGATTGGAATTAATATGGATAGCTGCAGAAGACACAAGTGGGAACAAGAGTATTATTGTGAAGTAGATTTAGACTTAAACTATGTAAGACTTAGAACAATGTACCATGAAGACGTGCAGTAGTGAGTCCCTATCATTTGAATCAAAGGCAGCAAATCATCTAACAGGAAATGCTAGAAAAAGCTTCCTGAAGCTAACAAGGACTTTGATGCACAATTCCATAGTATCCCACAGTGGTGGTCCACACCTGTAATCCCAGCATCCGGGAGGCTGAGGCTGGAGGATCACAAGTTCCAGGCCAGTCTGGTTACATAGTAATACCCTGTTGAGAGAGAGAATGGGGGGGGAAGAGAATTAGAGCATATTATGAGTTCATTACAACCCAAGCCTTAGGTGAAGGGAACAAGTATTAAAGGTCATGAAAATTACTATTTGTTTTTCTTTGTTTAGGTCCTTTTAAAAGTATTTTCATTATCTCTAAACAGTTGCCCAAAGTAGTTACCACTTAATAAATGAGTTTATGAATATGTCTTGATCAATGTCACCCCTTTCAACAATCTCATCCATCCTTGCCAATCTACGCCTTCCCTCATTTTTTTTGGGGGGGGGGGGTCTGGTCATGGAGTCTGAACTCTGGGCCTGGGCGCTGTCCCTCAGCTCTTCAGCTCAAGGCTAGCACTCTACCACTTGAGCCACAGTGCCACTTCCAGCTTTTTTTTTTCTTTTTGCTTATGTGGTGCTGAGGAATCGAACTCAGGGCCTCAGGCATGCAAGGCAAGCGCTCTACCACTGAGCCACCTTCCAAGCCCTCCCTC
This sequence comes from Dipodomys ordii, assembly GCF_000151885.1. Taxonomy (NCBI): domain Eukaryota; kingdom Metazoa; phylum Chordata; class Mammalia; order Rodentia; family Heteromyidae; genus Dipodomys; species Dipodomys ordii. Next base: position 21,788,602 of record NW_012267225.1, read on the forward strand.
ATTTTTCTTAATTTTGTAGGGTATGGATTGAATTTTGACTGCATTCTACACCGTGACACCATTTTTGTAAAAAATGAATTAGAGATTAAAAAATCCAGACTTAGCTTTCCTGGGAACCTGTGTTTCATAAAATGCTCCTTGGCTTCCTAACACAACTCTGCTGCCTGGGCAAGCAGAGCATAATGCCTTTCTTTTACTGGTGCTACAAAACATAAATAATTCAACATTAAAGCCTCATGTGCTTCTAACAGAGTTTTTAGTCTGTACTCAATATCATCACATAATTCAGTAGCAGGTGGTGGAATTTACAAGTATACTTTCCTATAAACACCATCCAAGGTAACACCAAGGAGCCATTGCAGAAAGTGGTAGGGAATCAATGGCTCATTTAGGGCAACAGACTACGATCAGGGGCTGGGGAGTGTATCTAGTTACTGCTGTTATTATTATTGAGCAACAGTCATGTTCTCATTCTGCCTTTTGATGATGGTTCTCTCTGGGCCTCTCATAAAGAGCCAGCTGGTGCTAAAAACATAAGAAAGGTATAAACATGTTAAGAATCAAATTCCAGCTCTGGAGTAGATTTCACCCCTGGCATAACAGTAGCAATCTACTCTCTGCTTTTAGTATTTGGAGCCCAGACAAGACTCCCCCCCCCCCAAAAAAAAAGGCAGTCACAAATACAGACACTGCTTCTCAAGCTTTAATCTACACCCAAAGCAGCTGAGGGTATCTCGGTAACATGAGGACTCTGACTTAGTAAAGTGGATGCAGGAATTTACTTTTCCAGCAAGCTCCCTGATGTTGCTGCTGCTGATTCAGGGAGGGCAATGTAAGTGTGGACGGTCAAGGTAATACCTTGTATACCAAGCCAATAAGCTTGGGAGTTATGCTGAGGTAAAACAAACTACAGAAAAAAATTAAGTTGGAAAAAAAAACTAATGTATGACAATGAGGGTTTTTGCCAAGCATGCTATTGTTACTGGAAATAAAAGGAATTTGAAAATGTAGCCTCAATCCTATAAGGAAACTGCTACCTTTTGATGGCAAGTAACAATGAGGATTGATAGTTTATTGTAATGCAAATCTACCACCTATCTATGGAATCAAACAATTTCAGACAGACTGTCATTATTAAATTCCATGGGCTCTGGTTCTTTGGAACTTAGCCTTCCACTCACTTCCACTGCAGAGGGTCTCTGCAATGTCTTAACTTGTTCCAGAACTATTCTTTTGGGAGTTTGGCTCTGGTTCTCTTATTGCTATCCAGTTCAGACATAGCGATTGAAGGACAATGCCTCATCCCTGTCATGGCTGCATAGCCTGCTTTCTTCTCCATGGGCTGGCTCACAGAGTGGTCTGATGATGGAGTTTGGGATATTCTATTAAAGGGATCTTCTACTCCTTACTCATGAGATTTCCTTTCATGCAAGAACATCCAATAATGTGACACCACTGCCTCCTTCCTACTCCTCCCTTCATTCTAACATGAGGAAAGTGGTATGGCTTAATTAGACACTTGTTTAGAAGGAAAACTGCTGTATAGCTTTAAAAAAAATTCCCTCTTCTTTACAAGGTTCTCAAAATCCGGACTCTGAACTGACACCTTAGTATCACCTAGAGCCTGTTAAAATGACAATGTCTGGGCCCACCTAGACATACAGATGCATCATGATGGGAAGTAAGGACCAGAAATCTGTGATTTAAATACACCATCAGGGTGGATTGTGGAACCACAATTCTCAAACACAGGACACCAGCATTGTTTCACAGTTTCTAGTTCTAGATACAGGACTTCTGTTCCTAGGACTCGGGCCTTCCTAGAATGTCTGGTAGGAAGTTTCACATTTCTTAGACAAATTAAAAATAAAAAAACAGAAAGAAAGAAAACCTCAATTTTACTTATTCTTCCTCCACTGATCAGAAAATTTGAACTTTAAGCCCAAATAATTCAGCCTATCACAGGAATTGTTGTAAAGTGAATCATCCCAGAAGCCACATTTATATCAGAGTCTTCATTATACAGTTAGCAGGCTGCAGGCAGCCAGTTGTTACAAAGGCCTGCAGCCCCCAACTACACATAACATGGTTAAGAAACAGACCAGAAAGGAAAGAAAGAACAAAAACAATACCAACAAACCAATTCAGCTGCTATGGAGAGCTGCATTGGGATGCCATGATGACCAGAGAGGAGAGAGGAGATATGACACAGGACATGATCACGAAGACACACATGGCATGGCTTAATGGTGGCTGAGCTGGTCCGGGCCTAAATAAGGTCCCAGTAGGGGGCAGGTCCAGAGGAACTTCCCAGTCCCAGGCACTGGACTGACAGATTCAGTAACCTATTAGCCAAATGCTCGCCCCTGCCTCCAGGGGTCTGGGGCTGCCCATCACCTGGGAGGTGGGGGCTGTTTCCTTCCCTCAGCATGAAGACAAGATCTCAGATCCTACAATCCACCGTGTGACCAATATGGCACTGGCCAGACCTGATCACCTTACTTCAGAATAACAAAGCCTAATTTGTGAGGAAGATGCTGGAATAGTGGTAATTAAGAATATTCTTTCTGCTTAACAAAGCATCTGTAACCAGGAAGAAAAGCACAAAAAACTTTGCACTTCTTCAATGAAAGGAACTTTTATGAGTGGCACTAAATTTAAGTGCATGGTCTGAAGAGATTCTGATTCCTAGAGTTATTCTGCTCTTCAATCAGCTGTAGTCTTTACTGCAGAAACAACTTAGACAGGATCCACTGGCAGAAGGGAAGAAAGAAGCCCCTACCTTGCAGGACCCCCTTGCCCAGCCTGTCATAGAATGTGAATATTGGAAATCCCAAAAGTATTTAATTCATATATCTCTTTTTCATTAAGGAATAGCAAACCTTTTTGAATGCCTACTATGTGCCAAGCTCTGAGTTTATAAATTCAATTTATAAAATATTCAGGTGTACGATACAAGACAATATGTTGGAAATGAACTGTACAACTTAAGGGGATGGGGGAGGGAAAGTAGGAGGGAAACAAGGGGGGTAGCAAGCTCAACAAGAAATGTACTCACTACCCTAAGCATGTAACTGTAACCCCTCTATGTATAACCTAGACAATAAAATTTTGTTTTTTTTTTAAAGGGAAAGAAGGTCAGAAGAAAAATATTTTAAAATAAGTATTTTTTATAGGTAACATAAAGCTTTAAAAGATATTTGGCTGTAGCTGTGAAATCCTTTCATTGTTTATTGACAATAACTGAAGGATTGACCCCCACCCTATTGTCCATACAGGCCCATACAGACTCCAGGCAAAATCCCAGGTATGTGTGAACTTGTTTGAAGTGTAGGCAGGGCAATCCACCTAAGCCCAGCTGTAAACATCCCATGTGGGCCCAACTGAAAGGCCCCCAGCTCCCTTGACCTAGTCATTAACCTCTTCTCCTTGCTTGGACCTCCTATAAAAACCCAGCTCCTGTCCCAACTTGCAGGCACCTGTGGGAAAGTCATTTTCAGTTCTCCTTTTCCTAAAAATACCTAATACAATCAACAAAACACTTCCTCATACCATAGCTTATTCATTATTTCCAATCTTTTGAGTATGGTGTCTGTGTCAAGAGGGTAAACAGTGGCCATTTGTCCCAGGCTCTTATTCTCAGAATTGTTAGGTTTTTAAAAAGAGGTTGACTTGAATAAGAACTGCACCAGCACACACGTGGTATTCAGGTAAGGGGTAGGTTTATTCAGTAGACCTGCTGGGACCAGGCAAGGTTGGCACTCCATGTGGCTGGGAAAGGCCTGGGAATGAGAGAGAGAGAGAGCTGGGAAAGAGAGGAAAGAACTAGAAAAGAGCAGAGAGAGGGGTAAGAACAGTAGCACTCACGTGGTATCCAGGTAAGGGGTAGGTTTATTCAGTAGACCTGCTGGGACCAGGCAAGGTTGGCACTCCACGTGGCTGGGAAAGAGAGGAAAGAGAGAGGAAAGAGCTAGAGCAGAGAGAGAGCAGAGAGAGCTAGAAAAGAAGAGCAAGAGCAAGAGAGCTAGAAACGAACAGAGAGAGCGCCTGGGCCTGCACTAGGCCTTATCTAGGGTATGGGCGGGGAAAGGTGTGGCCACATCAAATTCAGATGTGACCTCAGCGGATGCAGATGTGACCTCTTCCAGTCTGCTGGCCATCCAGGGGTGGACCTTATCACCCCCATTGTTCTAACAATTACAGTGTTTGGGTTTGGGGAGGTATAGAAACTTGAACTTCTTTTCCCTAAAACAAGTCATGAAGCTTAAATATTATTCTCCTGGGTGTCAATGGCTCATACCTGTAATCCTAGCTATCTATGCAGGAGGCTGAGCTCTGCAGATCCTGGTTCAAAGCCATGTCCAGGAAGAAGACCTGCATCATATTCATTAGCATTATCCCTCCCTCCAGTCCTCAGCTCCACCCAAGACTGAGCTCCTCTCAGTCCTAGAGCCCCTGCCATATAGCTGGCCACTCCTGCTCTCTGCCCAGACTCACCGGCACATGAGCCTACCTCACTTCCTCCCCCAGACCAGCGGCTGCTTGGATAGAGGCAGATTCCATGTGCTCCCTCTCCCGGGAGATATGTCCCCTCTAATAAACCTTATAAGTGTCTTTCTCCTGGGTCTGCTTGCCTCTGGGTGGTCCTCTGGGATGGTCATTACGGATTTCTACAATATTGAAGCAGGATAGACTAGGGGAAAATGAGGTAAGGTCAGCTAATAGCACATATAGGAATTATTCCTTCATGTATTTCCTTAAGATTAGGGGGGGAAATCATTTTAGGGGAAATTAAGCAGGATAACTTAAGGAAACTGAGACCTGGTGAAGGCAACTCAGAAATATGATATTTAGAAACACAGAAATGCTATCTTTGCTTTAAAGAGACAACAGGATACATTCCTTCCTGAGGGATACATTCCTCAACCTAAGAATTAGCACTTGCTGATAGAATGTATACCTTCTTGAGAAAAATACTTCACCAAACTTAAGCCATCTGCCCCAAAATGCAGATAGCAGGGCACTTTTTGTCTCAAGGTTAAGGATCTGTTTTATGGCAGGATGCATTCTTACCAGGAAACTCAGAAAGTAACACCAGATGTAATTAGAGCAAAGACAAAGCACCAATCTTTACATAATTTTGAAACCAAACCCCCTTGCCTTTACCATAAAAAAACACCCCAACAGCTCATATAGCTGTGTGTCTTTCCTTATGAGAGCACCCACATTCTGAGAGTGTGTCCCTGTCCTTTTCTCTGTGTTTGTCTGCTTTGTGTGTGTTTGCTTGCCTGTTTGTTTGCTTAATAAAGCTCTGCCAAGTTTTCTTACCATCATGACTTGTCCAGAAATTCCTATTTTACAATCCAAGTCAAGGACCCTAAGTGAATAGTTCCTACATTTAAAGGGAAACTTCACTAAGTCTCACCTCCCTCCCGTGAAAATACTTGGGAAGATGAAATGTCACACAGAAAGACCAAGAAGGTGGACCCATTGCAACAATGATATGTACAAATTGTTATGTCGAAAAACGAACTTTACAACTTTGACGGGAGTGGGGGTGGGGTAGAGGGGGGGAGAGATGGGAAGGGATGGGAAGGGGAAACAAAGGAGGAGGCAACAATGCTGGATAAGAAATGTACTCATTATCTTGCCCATGTAATTGTAACCCCTCTGTATGGTATTTGCACAATTAAAAAGAAAGAAAGAAAGACCAAGAACCTGAACAGACTGCTCTTGCTGGGCTTTCCCCTTTGAACTTTTTGACACAGATTACACCCATTTTTACATGGCTGTTCATACTTCCAACCTATGCATCAAAATTAATAGGTCACCCTATATCTTTGGGTCTTCTATCTGAAGGCTTCCCTACTATGTAAAAGCATGATCAATTTGTTATATTTTTCTCTTGATAACCTATCTTCTGTTATAAGGGTGTTAGCAGTGATCTCTAATGATGATCAGCAGAGAGATGACTCCTCTTCTCTTTATTCTTTACAATAAAGTTTCCAGGTTCCTCACTATTGGTGATCCTTACTCCATATCTGACCTTTCTTTCCCTTCATCTCCTCCAAACAGTTTTTTTTATCTGAAGTATCTAATTACTTGTAAAAATAAATTGTTTTCACTTAAGATTGTAGATAACACTACTTGTAAGTCATAGATTGTATTAATTCTAGGAGTGTAATAAGTTGCCATATAAATGTGGCTCCCATACAATGTGAAGATACATTCAGAAACTGTGGTTTGAATTCATTTGGAAAAAGGTTTTTGCAGTTGTAATTAAGTTAAAGATCTCAATGTGAGACCATCCTGGTTCTAAATGCAATGGTAAATTTCCTTATGAAGTAAGGAGGTGAGTTTAAGTAAGTTCTTAAAGCCATAGTACCTGGGTGGAGAGAGTTCTACACCCAGTGCTAAAAAGCCTAGAGGTGTGAGAGGCTATTCATTGAGTGCAGATGCCTAGTTCAAGGTGAGCTAGGAAGATTCTGCTTCTGAGCAGATGCTTAGGAAAGTTTTGCTTGGAAATGCTTTGATTCTGCCTTGATTACTTCCCTAAATGGCTTGACTCACCCACTTCAGAGTAGCTAAGATTCCCCTATATGGAAGGTTGAATTGTATGTTCTGCTGGTACTTCAGCTTGTACCCGAGTATGTCCACTTAAGTTTGGCTTTTTTTGGTACATTTTTTTAATTGTAAAAATGCTGTACAGAGGGGTTACAGTTACATGAGCAAGGTAATGAGTACATTTCCTATTGAGCATTATTGCCTCCTCCTTTGTTTTCCCCCTACCATCCCTTCCCTCCCACCTCCACAACAACCTCCCCATTTCTGCCCCTATTGCTGAAGTTGTAAAGTTCATTTTCAACATAGTGTTTTGTACATCTCATTGTTACAATGGGCCAACCTGTATCCTTATTGAAGCATTTTATTTTAAGGTTGGCTTTTGTTAAGACTTGGTCTCCACCCCAAGCATGTGGTTGTTGTCTTTAAAAGCATGGTCAAGCTCTGTTCAGGGCTGCTGGCCTATGAGACAGGAGTTCACATGCAGTCACCAGCCTTTTAATAAGGACTCCAAGATTTGACCTCTCGAAATGTGGTTTCTCCATTTTCTCTTTGTACAACACTTATAAGAAGAGAAGAAACTCCTTGATAGAGAAGGCAGGAGAATTTGGGCTCCATTAACTCAATCCAAAATAGCTAGGGCTGCTTAAATCTAGTAGTTCAGGAAGGACTCTTCCCCAGAGTCTCTGCAGGGAGTGCAGCCCTGTGATTTCTTGACTTTAGACTTCTGACCTCCAAAGTGGTAAGAAAACAAATTTTTGTTGTTTGTAGTTATTTGTTTGGCAACCATCAATTCATTCCTGATGTTGCTTTACTTTGTCAATTATCACCATATTTATCAGCTTTCTTATTTCATATCAGGGTTTGATATAAAGCCTTCAACTTGCTTAGCTGGTACTCTATCAATGATCCAGGCCTCTAGCCCTGGTTTTTGCTGATTATTTTGGAGATGGAGTCTTTGAGACTTTCTTTCCTGGGCCGATTTTGAATTGCCATCCTTTCTGGATCTCAGTCTACTGAGATTGGGTTGAAGATGTAAGCCACCAGCTTTTGGTTATTCTTTTGTTTTAGGTCTGTGTGTGTGTGTGTGTGTGTGTGTGTGTGTGTGTGTGTGTGTGTGTGTGTGTCTGTCTGTCTGTCTCTCTCTCCTTTCTCTCTTTGTATTGGTGCTCAGTCTTGAACTGGGGGGGGGGCCTGTGTGCTTGCCTTGAGCTTTTGTCCTCAAGGCTAGTGCTCTACCACCTAGGGTCACAGCTTTAGTTCTTGATTTTTGGTAGTTAATTGGAAATAAGAGTATCATAGATTTTCCTACCTGAGTTTGCACAAAACCATGATCTTTAAATCTCAGCCTCCTAAGTAGCTAGGATTATAGGCATGAGCCACCAAAGCCTGACTAAGTCTTAATCTTTTGATCCATAAGGACTCTGTTAACCTATTTCAGTAAAATGCTTCATTCAGCACGCCTGAAGAAGAGATTAAAGTAATAGAGGAAATTTCAGTATTCTTAATGGGCATGAAATTACCCCAAGAGGATGAAATAGAGAAAGAAGTGAACACCTATTCAGTTCTTTGAAATTGCTTTCCATTTGTAATTGATTCTATCCTACAGTTAATGGATAAGAGTATCTTCTATTTCTTTAAGTGAGTCACACTGTTTTCCCATAGAAGGATTATCTATGAAAGCTTCAGAACAAGCAACTTGCTCTGTCTGTCCCAGTGCTGTACTTTCGGCATCATTAACCTTCAGGGGTCTTGCTCAGTAATGATGAATCTTAGGCCTATGTACAAAGCCTGGAACCATGGTGTGTTTCTTTTCAAGTAAAGTTAACTAAAAACCGAGGTCTGTATCAAGTCTCCCATTGGACCATTGTTTTCACAATCATCTTTAAAAATGTTTTGTTATTATTAAGTAGTTGTACAAAAGGGTTACAATTCCATAGCTCAACCTTATGAGAACAATGCTTTTGGTCAATGTTACCCCTTCTTTTGTTCTCCCCAATTTTCTCCCTCCTTTTCCTATCCACAAGTTACATAGTTTGTTTATTTTTACATATCACACAGCAAATACAATGACTGCACTTGCTCATCTTTCCTCCTTCTGTTCCTGTGCTCATCCATTTGTTCTCCTCCTCCCCCTAGAACATGTTTCCACTTCCTGGATACATTTTGACCAACTACACTTTAGCTATTCAGAGGCCATATGCCTTTGGATTCCTCCCTTAAGTATACCCTCTTCTAGTCAGTCATTGTATAACTTATCATACATATTATCTTTCACATTGGAGAGAAAACATGCTGTTTGTTTCTGTAAGCCTGAATTACTTCACATAACATGATTTGTTTTAGGCTGATTCATTTCCCTGCAGATGACATAATATTATTCTTCCCAATGGATGAGCCAAATTCCACTGTATATATATGTACCATGTTTTCTTGATCCATTCATCCTTGTAGGGCATCTGGGATGTTTACATAATCTAATTATCTTGAATATTTCAGTGATGAACATGAATGTAATATCCACTGCAGATGTCCAAGAGTGGTATGGCTGGACGCATAGGGTAATTCTATGTTTAGTTTCATTGAAAGATCTTCAAACAGCTTTCCTGAGTGATTATACTAGCTTACATTCCTACCAACAGTGTAATAGGGTTCTTTTCCCCCCACAACCCCACCAGCATTTGATATTGTTCAAATTCTCCATACTGTGGGGTAAGATGTTGTTTTGATTTGCCTTTCCTTATGGCCAGGGGTCTTGACCATTTCCTCATGTATCTATTTTCCATCCTTTCTACTTCTTCTGAGAAGTGTCTCTTTAGTTCCTTTGCCAATTTATTGATTGGGTTATTAATGTTTTGAGGGTAATAGTTTTCTTAATTCCTTGGAAATTTTGGATATTAGGCCTTTGCCAGATATATAGATGGTAAAGATCTTCTCCCAGTTTGTTAGCTGTGTAGAGACATTTTAGTTTGATGGAATCCCATCTGTCAAGTCTCTCTCCTATTTGCTATGCCCTGAAACTTTCTTCAAAAATTCCTTCCTGTAAGTGCTAATGTTTTCTTCTGCTCTATCTTGGAATAGTTTCAGTTTCAGGTCTGACATTGGAATCTTTCATCTGTGTTAAGTTACATATTAAGATATTGGTGCAAGACAGCAGACAGGGAACCAATTTTAGTTTGTTACATGTGCATGTACAATTGTCTTTTATTTATTTATTATAAAATGAAAAGAAGTAAAATCAAGTAATGTCTTTCTTAAGACCTGTTGTGTAGTGTATTATACTAAATAACCAAACATTTCCCATAAGGAGTGAATGCAGACTTATATATTAGTTGGATTTTTAGCTAGACAACTTCAGAAGGATATATTAGAGATTTAAAACCCAAATGCAAACTTAAAATTAGCTTAACCCTTGCCTTGTGTGACTTCAACTTGTCAATGACAGAACTTCAAAGCTGGGTTTTCTAAGAAAGAAACAAAAGACTATCATAACTGGATGGCCTTTGGTCTTCAGAAACTGAGAATAAAGAATACATAAATGACACAATTAGACCTTAACTATTTATTGTTTGAAGAAAACACATTTGAAGCTGGGGGTAAAAATAGCATATGAGCATTGCATCCAGATAGTCCTGAACAGAATAAATCACAGTCTAACAATTGGAGGATTAATACTTGCTGGATCATTAGGTGAAGTTTTATTGGGATTAAAAGTAGAAATATGATTCCCCATTGAGTTTTTAAAAGAGGTCACACAGTCAATCAATGAAGTTTCCTCAGGACTATAAGAGAATATTTACTTTGGAGGTTTTACCAACAATAATCTCACCTAATTTTTCTTGCACTTTTAGGAAATTAAGAAGTTTCCTGAAAAACATACACTGGGACATGATAAATTATACAAGTCTGTAGGCATTCATACCAAAGGGGGATATTCTTTGGAGAGGATCACATAGGTGCAATAGCTATGTGCATATGACCAGATAATAATTTATCAAAATGAATGCCAGGAAATGGAAACAAGAGGGATTTCCCCCTTCTTTGTTGCTGTTTTTGTTTTTGTTTTCTTTTGTCTTTTTTTGTTTCCTTATCTGTCTCTGGGAGGGTAAAGAGGGAGCAAAGAAATGGGACAAAAAGTGAACAAATACAGCAGTGATACTCACTAGGCATTATGTTGAAAATAAACTATACAATTCATAGATGGGGATGGATGGAAAAACTGGTAGAGAGTAATGGAAGGGATGACATTATTCAAAAAGAAATGCATTCTGTATCTGATTTATGTAATGGCTCTATAAAATAACAACATTTTTTTTTTAAGTTTCTTGAGTCTAGCATCTAGACTAAAGGGATAAAATAGAAAAAAATGGTCTTTTTTTCTCCTTAAGATTCTTAATCAGAGCCACTTGGCCAGCCAACAAGGCTGAGTAACATCTCTCTCCTAAGGATGGCCAAAGCCATTGCATTTTAACAACTAAGATAATAAAATGAATCATGTTTCTTTTGTGTAATCTCTAATGGATGAGAGATTTCTTAGTCAGCTTTCTGGAAAGTGTCCTCTGATACACTCAATGCAATCATTCAACCCTGAGGAAATGGCTTTTAGGTCTCTTTGTAAGGAAGATGGAACCATTCCAAGCTGGAGGATGAGTTGATGGGAAAGTAGAGAAGTGTTCACTATATGTAAAAGAGCTGAAATCAGTTTGAAAACTGAAGAATAGAATTGAACTACAATGTTTCTATATAGTTGAATATTTAATGCTAATACTGAAGCTAAGAAGACCATGAATAACAACAAAGTTTCAGTCTACCTATAATTAAATGAAGATTATCTGTTAGGTCTTAGCTGGATTTCAATTCAATTTAACTAATTGTACTAAACATTTACTGTATGTGTGTTTGATGAAAGAGTTTGGTGGGGCAAAGGCTTTGCCAAAACCTGAAAACCAGAAAGTATAAGTGCTTTCACTGAAAAGAAACTTGATTTGAAAATGAGAGGGTGGAGAGGCAAGGTTAATCTCAACTGGAAAGAGACAAAAATCAACTCTGAGTAAAGATACAGCATAGGCATAATGAGATATTCCTCAGTATGCTGAGGAAGGCTGAGGCAGGAGAAGCTCCAGTTCCAGGCCATGCCAGGCTACAGTCAGGCCCTCTGAAAGAAAAACTGAAAAAAGAAAAAAATTAAAGACTTATATGTAAGACCTCAAGCTGAAAAACTAGAAGAAAGTATAAAAAGAAAATACCACGGCATTGATCAAGATATATCCAGGTCTATCTCTCTATCTATCTACCTATATCTTTCTATCCATCCATCTATCTATCTATCTATCTTTGTATCTATCTGGCTGTCTTTCTGTCTGTCCATCCATCTAATCTATCTATCTATCTATCTATCTATCTATCTATCTATCTATCTATCTATCTATCTATCTATCTATGTATCTATGTATCTATCTATCTATCTATCTATCATCTATCTCTAAATATCTGGTAACATTACTATCCAAAGAATATAACGTGTTGGGCCAGCCAAATACCTTAATCTTAGCATTCGGGAGGAAGAGGCAAAAGGACTATGAGTAAAATACTCATAAAAAAAGAAGGATTTTTCAGTGGAGGTGATACTTCATCTGTAATATAGGAGAATTGTTAGGATTCTGTCAGGCAAAATGAGAAATATAGTCTGGGCTGAAAACATTGCCACAGAGCAAGTTTTTATAATGCAGCCAGGGAAATACAACATTCTAAGACTAGGAGACATCCTTCATTCCTTCATGACTTGCAGAAACATGAAATGTACACAGAGGTAAATCAGAAACAAATCCAGTCAGGCTCCACCTGGAGTCGGGCTACCTGGGGCTAAGCAACACAATGTATTTGCATATCCTTTCTGGCTAAACAACAGGTACATCTGATCTGCATCCTTAGCACAGAGCCTCTCTAGTTATATCCACTGAGTTATGCATCTGTAATTCAAAGGATGGCTTGTCTCACCTCCAGGCCTTGGAAGCCTTGGAAGCTGGGTGGACAGATCCCATCACCTGATTAGGCACCTGGATGGCTGTGACAACAAGGTGACTTACTTGACAAGTCTTTCCCTTGCTTCACAAGGAATGTCCTCTACCTCCATGTTCACAGTACTGTTACCACTGAGAACTTGGTTTCATGGGCCATATCCCTGATTAAATGATGACATTGGCTCTTTACTTTTTGGACTACTGCAGTTACTCTAGTTCTCTGATGAGTTCTTGGTTCAACATTCTGAAGATTTCCCTGAGAATGCTAAGGGAACTGAAGATTGTCATAGAATTTCCTAAGCCTATATGACTTCTAAAATATATGAAATCATTTTCAGATGATATTTGAAACTTAAGTGGGGAGATTGGGTCTGGCTGGTGTCATTTTGATCACATGGTGGACGGTAGTGTCTCGCATCTTGTTTTAATGGTGGGGGAAGATAAAGCCACCACCTCCCTGGTGATGGTCATGCCTGAATCCCTGGAGGCAAGGGTGGGACTTGGATGATAGATTACTTAACATGTCAGTGCCTGGGACTCTAGTTTCCTGTGACCCTGCCCCCTGCTTCTCATACTGTTTAGGCCAAGATCAGCTCAGATGCCATTAAGCCATGCCACCTGTCTCCTGTCTGTCTGCTCATGTCCTGTCTCCTGGCTGCTCTCTCTGGTCATCATGGTGTTCCACTTAGCTCTCCATTGAATATGAATTGGTTTGTTGATATTGTTTTTGTTCTTTCCTTCCTCTCCAGCACTCATGGTTCAGTTTCCTAGCAGTGTTAATTGTATTTCAGATAAACAAGAGTTTATCTGAAGTTGCTGGCCTTTAATAAAGACTCCAAATTTGACCTCACAAAATGTAGCTTCTCTGTTTTCTCATGACTGGATTTTTATCTGATTTATGGTACAACAAAACCATGATTTTAAGTAGGGAGGCAAAGGCACTATTCTAAAATGCCGATTTTATTAATCATCCTAAAGTTGAGGTCTTAGAAATTGGCAAATTCTTTGAAAAGCTATTTTCCTTTTTTCTACTTAGAGGAAGATTGTGAAGAATTTTACAATTACCATTTCATATTTTCCTAAGCAGAAAAAAGCTTGTCTGTGGAACTCTATAATAAGATGCTTTTTGTTAGAGTAAATTAGACTCAGCCAGAAAACCACAGGGACATCCAAGTAGGAAGAACAAAGGAAAGGTTTACTGCCAGAAGGGGACCAGCAAGACCCCACCCCACCAGGTGAGAGGAAGTGCTGGCTAATGTCTCAGGTGACCTCACTGCCTTATATGGTCATATCTGTCCCAACAGGGTGCTCTGTCAGGGAAAGGAGGATAAGGGCTGATAATTTGCTGCCTTTACTACATGGGCCTAGTATTGCCTAGGGAAAGAGCATGTTAAGCCATGAGGGAGGAGGCTTTTGGGCTAACATCCCCACTCTTTGATTTAATAATTGGATGAGGGTAGCACCCAATTGGGAGCAGGAGCGAAGGTCATTTCTTCTGGAGCTGCTTCCTGCTCAGAAAGGGATGAAGTGGTCAATGGGGAACACTCGACTGGGTACAATCCTAGGAGCATCTGATTGACCAACTGATTGGTGAAAAGTCTCATCTTTCCAATAAGGATGTTCTCCATGCACCTGAATAGGCAAGGCATACTTCGTATGAGGCAAAAATTGCAATTAGGGGACTCAAGTTAGGCACGAACCAGGGAGTAAGCCACTGAAATAGGTCCCATCCACCTTCATTCTGTTGGATATTTTCCTCAAGTCTTCTGAGATGTTTGACTTGTTTCTTGATGGCATAGCTGCTATCATTTAGGTCACAGCATCACATGGTTTTAATCTCCTTACATCATTGGTGGTGGAGTAAGAGTAAGCAAGGCAGTGTGATTGTCAAGATAGCAGTGTAATGGCAGGGGAGGTATAGTTAATGCTTTTTGCCACTATGCATGCCAAATGTATGACACCCTTATAGGCTTCTACCACCAGCCCTGATTTCCCAAGCAAGGAAAAGTGAGGGCAATGTACAGTTCTCAGTCAGAACTAGAGTGATTGTTGTTGAGGCTGGAAGAGCTCCTTATGGGGTGATACAGCAGCTAGGTAGCTTAGGTAGCACTGGGAGTTATGAAGCAGATTGGCAGGGATATAATTGAGAGTATAACTCTCACAGGTAAAAAAAAAAAAACAAAAATAGCCATTGCTGTTTTTGTTATATGCCCTTAGCATATAAGATGTATTCATAGTTGGCACAAGCAAAGTTGCCCCTCTCTAGTTCCATAGAGTCAGGGGTGCAATTTTGAACCTGGACACAAGTGCTATTTTCTGGCATTATAACCCAAGGGGTGCATAACATCAGATTATCTGTTGGTCCTTCATGAGAAGGCTTGCCCCAATTATAGAAGGCAGCATAGATTTATATCTGTCAGGTTTGCACACTGGAAGCAGGCAGGGCCTGAGCACACATCCCATCTCTAGTTCCTGCCTCAGTCAAAAGTCTGGGACAGGTGAAACCAGATGTTATAATGTATGTGGTCCTGCAATGACTCCAAGGAGAAGGATTCTCCATATTGGTATCTTTAAATGATGAGATAGGGGCCGTCTGGCAGGGCTGCTATTCCTAAACCCACCCCAAGAGGAAATGGGTTAGACATTACTTGTTTGGGGTGAATAGGATGGCTGATGATGTTTCTGCCCTTGATATCCTTAGCACCTGGCCTTTCTGTGATGCGAGGGCAAATGTATGGATCCAAGTTGGCTTGTCTGTTCTTGTAGACTCAGGAGTGAGAAGGCTGTTTAGGACAGCAGCACTTGATATGCTAAGATGAATCCAGTAGCGGGTCAGCCTTGGACCTGTACAGACAGGGACTCACACAGGGCCCTTCCCGGGTGGATCTAACATCTCCAGCCCTTTGATATGGAAGAGGAAACAGCTTTCTGCTGGCAAGGGGCATTAACATTAGGGGTAAAAGGTGGAGATGTGGAGATGTTGTCCCCTCTGGGAGAAGGCAGCAAGCGGCAGCTGTCCCTTGGTGGTAGATGTGAATCCTTGAATGAAGTCTGGAAGAAATCTCATGAGGTGGAGGCTGGGCAATAATAAAAATATTAGAGAGCACACAAACAGCAAAAGGAAGGATTTGGGTCAAAAAATTAAAAATTGGATGACTTGGCTAGATTGGCTAGTTTTTACCTCCTGTGTTCCAAGAAGTCCTAGAATTGATGGAAAATTCCCTAGCTACTTAGGACATCTGGGGAGAGCATGCTAGATCTGTCAGTTCTTAGAAGCTGGTGCTGGGTTGGAGTGGTTAAGGGGCATGACTGGAGGCTTTGGTAGATGTCTGGATTACAGGGTATGTATGGGAGACCCAGAAAGCTGCCAAGGCAAACAGCCCTGAGTCTAAGACTCTCTATAAATACAAATAGCAGGTAACAAAGGCAAGAATGTAAATTCCTGTCCAGTTAGAAGGTAGACAGGGGGCTGGGAAGTTGGCTCAGTGCTAGAGTGCTTGCTTCGCATGCATGAGGCCCTGGGTTCAATTCCTCAGAGCCACAGAAGCAGAAAAAAGCCAGAAGTGGCATTGTGGCTCAAGTGGTAGAGTGCTAGCCTTGAGCTGAAGTGCTAAGGGACAGTGCCCAGACCCAGAGTTCAGCCCCCATGACCAACAAAAAAACAAAATAATAATAATAAAAAGAAGTAGACACAATGGATATTAGATGGACAGCTTCTTAACATATTTTCTTTGATCTCCTGGCTCTGGTTAATTTTGAAAGGGCAGGCCCAAAGTGGCTCATGTGACATCATCTCCTTTACTCCTGTCCAAAGTTCCCTGTTGTCAGGACTGGCTTCGTCCTGGGATTTGCTCGCTGCTGGAATCACTCGTCCCAGTTGGCATTCGTGGGCTTTGAACTCAAGGTCTGGGTACTGGCCCTAAGCACTTCTGCTCAAGGCTAGTGCTTTGAGTCACAGGGCCACTTTCAGCATTTGGCTGGTTAATTCTTGAGCCATGCTCCCAGCTTGGCTTTTTGCTGTTTAGTTGGGAGATGGAGTCTCAGGGATTTTTCAGCCTGGGCTGGCTTTGAACTGAAATCTTTGCCACAAAACCCCTTTATTTCTAATTAAAACCACAAAGAGATCAATGGAAACAAGTAGAGCTTACCTGTACTCTGTCCAGAATTGACCAACAAATACTTGCCAGAACTCTGCAATGACAAAACTCAATAGATGGGATGAGAGTTTGGGCATAGATATAGCATAGATATAGTATAGCTTGGCTACCTAGAAAACCTGATAACCAAAGTTTACAAGAGGCTCTCCTGGCCTACACCTGTTTCAATAGCATAACATCATAACCAGCTTTTTCAGGTCAGGCTGGGTAAGGTTTACAGAGAGTGTCCCATAAGAGTCTTAGTTTGTGTAAATCTAAAGCAGTCTTTCCCCAAGAATCAGTTGTGTGTAATGGAGTCAGCTAGGAGTCCAGTCTACCATGGTGGAGGTAGTCAGGATGGTCCAGACAGGACCTGGGCTAGAATGCATCCCTCAGGTAGATTGTCAGATCTCCTGCTCATTTGCTTACAAATTTATACACAGACTGGATCAAGACAATTGACTTTAGATGGCCATAAAGAATGACAGGCTGGTTTTACATCAGTATTTAAATCACAGCTAAATTAATTACATATCAATTTTAATAAACTTTATCTTATAAGAATTTACGACATACTCATACCATCTACCACCTATTAGAACCTTCTGGAGTTTGTCTTAATTTTTACCTTTTCTACTTTGGAACAACCATTTAAGGCAATTCTTACTTTTGAAATACTTTCTTATCCAGAGGTGTTTCCTCAATTTCCCTTATGAAGGCCTTTTTTTTTTTTTTTTTTTTACTAACTTTCCTCTTTATTTACATTTTTCTTATTGATTTTCTTCATCACAGTTGGTTGGGCTCCTTCATTTTAACCATGCTGACAGGTTTTGTCTTGACTATGTTTACATACATGTGAGTAATTTTTAGTGGCAAGAGATCTTTTGCCAATGATCAAGATTCAAGACAAAACTTTTTTTTTTGGTCAATTATGAGGCTTGAACTCTGGCCCTGGGTGCTGTCCCTCAGCTCTTTACCTTAATATTAGCACTCTACCACTTGAGTCACAGTGCCACTTCTGGTTTTCTGAGTGGTCTATTGGAGATAAGAGTCTCACAGACTTTACCTGCCCAGGCTGGCTTTGAACTGAAATTCTCAGATCTCAGTCTCCTGAGTAGCTAGGATTACAGGTGTGAGCCACTGGCACCCAGTGACAAAACCTTTTTTAACAAAACACTTTAGCTGGAGCTCATTTTTTCAGGGATTGATTGTGTTAGCCAGGCATTTGGTTAGTTGTTAGAACCAGGCTCTCAGCTGCCTTCATACTCCTAACTGCTTTCTTGCAGAAGGGGACATAGCACAATTTCGAACAGAAGGATTGATCCCCAGGTTTTAGATAAACATTAAACATAAAACAGGACAGAGAAATAGAGATTTTTGGAAGATTTCTGAATGACTACCAAAAGAGTTTGGATAGCATGTCTGGCATTAATGAGCTAGCTGTCAGAGTGGTAGAAAAACCACAGGGCCCTGGCATTTGTCAGGGGGTACACCTCCCCTGTAAAGTTTTCCATCACCTGGCAGCCAGCCCATAGAGGCCATCTTCCAGTAGCTTTAATGAACCCAGATGCCCTCTTTGACATTGTAATTTTGGTAGGACTTTTATAACAAGATGGTAAAAAAGAAGCCACATTTTGAAGGATGAAATCTTGGAACCCATTGATACATTTAATGCAGTTAGGAAATAGGCCAGAGAAGATAGAAAGAACAAAAACAATAATAACCAACCAATTCAGCTCAACTGAAGAGTTGAAGTGGGACACCATGGTGACCAGACAAGAGCAAACCAGGAGACAAACCACAGGACACAAACGTGGAGACATATGCATGGTGTCTTCTTGATGCCTGAGCTGTTCCAGGCCTAAATAGGGTGTATTTAGAAGCGGTGATCTAACCTATTTAGAAAGTTAATTATTGCAGAATCAGAGCATTGGGTGGAGAATTTCCTCCCAGCAAGAGGTAGCCAGGATGGCTGTAAGTAGTTACTTAGAATTAGAAATTTGACAATAGACATCTGTGCTAACAAAATATATTGGATGGTTGAGTCTTAGTTTACATGGCCTGTGAAGAGGCAATAATTCTGTTAGCAAGGCATATGAATATGAACTGATATTTTAACACCTAGAAGAATGAAGAAGAGTTCACTTGGTGGAAGAGTGGGAAGGGTATAGAAAACCCACCTGGTATCTTTTGTCTTTTCCTAGGTGTCAATTTCCAAGGCTAGTAAAGAGAATTGGGGGAGGGGGTTGCTGAGCAGATTTTTAATGAGAAGAGGTGATTGGATAGAAGTATCCAAATAGAGAGGAGGTAAGAGGGAGGAATTTTTATTTTGTAGCCTCCTAGAGGAGCTTGGTTTAAGGGAGAAATTAAGAATTCAGATACCAAAGTGGATAGACTCAGGAAAGAGAAAATAATTTAATTATGGTCTGAGACCCAAAGACATTTTGGGGTGGGAAAAAGAGAGAGCAGGAAAAGGAAAAGCAGTAAAAGAGAGAAGCTGGTTCAGTGTGTTAGCCAGCCAGCCACTGTAAGTGATGGATTAATGACAGAAAGAGGGCAGAGACACATTTATTTAGGCTGTAGAAGGGAAAAAGATGTTAGCCAGACAAGGGGTTTGGCAAACGTAAGGTTTAGGCCCACAAGAGAGTCAGGTAGGGAAGCAGGGACAGAGATTAGCAGAAGGAGTTTTAGTTTAGAGACTCCAAACTAGCTACAGAGAGGAAGAATATATAAGGGAACTGATGATCTAGGATGGCTAGCCTTGAGAGGGAATCTGAGGTGGGGGGGGTCCCTGGGACTCTGTCTGCATCTCACTCTCAAGGCACAAGCCAAATGGCTGTCAGCAGGAGTGGAGGCAGTTTACTTGGAAATGATCTC
Organism: Dipodomys ordii; assembly: GCF_000151885.1. Taxonomy (NCBI): domain Eukaryota; kingdom Metazoa; phylum Chordata; class Mammalia; order Rodentia; family Heteromyidae; genus Dipodomys; species Dipodomys ordii. The sequence continues at coordinate 21,808,196 of NW_012267225.1, forward strand.
CAGTCTGGAGAGAGAGAGAGAGACAGACAGACAGACAGACAGACAGACAGGCAGACAGAGACAGACAGAGACAGAGACAGAGAGAAACAGACAGAGACAGAGATAGAGCTGATACAAGACAAGAAAAGTTAGAGGTGATGGCTGGGAGATTTATAGTAAAGAAGGAGATAATGGGCAGTGTAGGATAAGTTGAGGGGGGTTGGAGTAGAGTAAGTATAGGAAGGCTTGGAAAGGGGAGGGGAGGGGAGGCTGTGGCCTGGAATGAGGACCAGTAACACTTGGGAGTTCACCTTGAGAGAGAGGAGGGCTTTGGTTTTGAGAACTTGATGGGAAGGAGAAACCATTGAGAAGATGAGAGGGAGTGAAATGGGAGGAGGGGCTGGGACAGTGACTGCCCTGGAGACATAGGAGGAGCTTCTGAAGAGGGGCAGGAGCAAAAGCTGGAGTGGGAGGAGGGAGATGCATGGTGTTGGGGAAGTTGGAAGGGGAGGGGTTGAGAAGTCAGACGCACTGGCAATGGAGGCAGTGGCAATGGGAATGGCAGGGAAGGTGGGAGGGAGAGAGTTTGAAGAGAATTTGGCTTTGAGAGGGAGAATTTAAATGATTTTAGTTTGGAGAGAGATGATTTTTTTAGTCTGGAGGTAGTTAGAGAGAGTGAAGAAAAGGGAAGTCCTGGATGTGCTCTATTTTCTGAGCACTCACAAAAGTTATATAAATCCCAAACAATAATGGGGTTAAAGTTGCCATTAAGCTGCCATTTGGATGGGCTCCCTAGGTCATAATTAAACCATGCTCATTGTACACATAAGGTCAGGAGCTAGGTGGAGAGACAGCATCTTGGCCAGTATGCACAGCAGGGAGTCAGATGGGATCTTTGAGAATTATCCATTGGTGACATGATCTAGGGCCACAACAACAAGGTATCTGGAGAATATTTCAGTTTTAGGGAGAGTGTGGTGGACCTGACCCCTGTGTCCCAGAGCCTCAGGTCTGGGTCCTAGGCCCATGCCTCAGATTCTAAGCCTTCAACTGGAGACTCACAGCAGCCCAGTACTGGGGCTTTGGGGTATGGGTTACAGAAAAGTTGGCACTACAAGTCTGAATAAATAAAAGAATGTCACCATAGGAATCCCAAGTCCACTTACCTTGTGCAAATGAATGAAGGCCGGTGAATTGGATGTGGGAAAGTGCTGGGTGGCAGGAGGGAGGCTGTGTGGTGGCTATGTTGGTCTGGCAGAAGTCTGGGTCCCTGGTGTAGTAACTCTCAGTGTGAGAGGGTGACTAGCACAGAGGCAATTGAGATCCAGGCTCCTGGGAAGCTTGGATGAGCAAATTCATGGAGATAAACCTAGTTCCCAGCCCATGCACCACTCAGCCAGAAAATGATGTGGACATCCAGGTAGGAAGAACAAAGGAAAGGTTTACTGCTAGTAAGGGAACCAGCAAGACCCCTTCTCACCAGATGAGAGGAAGTGAGAAGTGCCAGCTATTGTCTCAGGTGACCTTTTATAACCTCCAGGATTTTGGGGATCTCGTTGTCTTATATAGTCATATCTATCCCAACAGGGTGCTCTCTCAGGGAAAGGAGGGTAGAGTCTGATCATTTGCTGCCTTTACTACATGAACCTTGTGTTGTCTAGGGAAAGAGCATGCTAAGCTATGAGGGACGAGGCTCCTGAGCCAACACCTTTTCATATATATATGTATATATATATATAAATATAAATATATATACATATATATGTGTATATACAAATATATATACATATATACACACATACATACATGTATGTATATATATACATACATATATGTATATATATAATTGTAAAAATACTGTACAGAGGTTTACAGTTACATGAGTAAGGTAATGAGTACATTTCCTATTGAGCATTGTTACCTCCTCCTTTGTTTTCCCTCCCATCCCTTCCCTCTCCACTTCCCTAACTCCTCCCTTCCCCCCTCTCCCCCCAAGGAGCAGAAATCTTCATCCTGCTGATCTCAGTCTAGGGAAGGCCCAGGAACCAAGGGTCTGGCATGAGTAGACCCAAGACATCCTCACTCCTTCTCAAGGATCAGGGGTGGAAGATAGCCTCACCCCCATCACCAGAGAAGATCTTCCTCTTTGATACTGACAAAAGCCCAGCTGGAGCAGCTAGCTCCAACTCTGGCCTTGGAAAAAAACAATAGGAGCCATTCAGCAGGTCACAGGAACCTGACCTCACCTATCAGGCTCAGCTCCACCCATGGGAAAGTTACCCCACCCAGGCAGAGTAAGCTCCACCCACAGGAAAGTTACCCCACCCAGGCAGAGAATCCTCCCCCCCCCCCAGACTTCTTCACTGGATAAACTGAGCCAGAGGCTGCCCCTCCCCATTGCAGCATAGGCCACAGACTCAGCAGCTGGAGGGGTAAAAGAAAAACAATAGAAACTCGGTAAATATAAACACTGAGAATGGCTGTAGGCTGGGTTCTGTATCTCAGGAGCTAGCCCCTCAGGGAAAGGCTATTGATTGCTGACAGGACTCAATCCTATCCACAACCTAGCCTCATCACAGCAACTACAAGCTAGAGCAAACAACCATCTCTTCTCTTTTGTGATACTCAAAACAAATCTTCTCCCTCCCACTGAACTAGCCTGGGAGGAGGATCACAAAGTCTTGGGTAAATCAGAGCTTATTTCTGCCTGCTCAAACAAACTGACTTAAGAAACCATCAAGCCACAGGAAAACCAAACACCACAAGCAAACACCACAAGCAGACCAGAGACTCCACCAAGAGACTGGTTAAGGACACATGGGAGATACCAGATATCCTCTCCCCCCCACAAAAAAATTAAAGAACTCTTTTTTCTACCTAATTTAAAAAAAATTTAAAAAGTATTTTCTTGCTATTTTTTTCTTTCATAATATTTATTTTAGGTGTGTGTGTGTGTGTGTGTTTTAGTCTCTTTTAACTTTTTGGTCCTTTTTTTTTTTCATGACTTAATTGCTGTCCTGCTCATCCCCAGATACATACCTCTTGTCGACCTTATCCCTCATTGTGTACATACTTAATTCAGAAATTTATAACTCAATTCACACCCTGTTAGGCTTAACCTCTTTAATAGTAGTGTTATTTCTTTATACCTATATAATTTTTAAGTATTCCACTTTAAATTTTTATATATTACCCTGCACCAGAATCAACTCCAAATGGATCAAAGACCTTGGAGTCAAAGCAGAAGGAATAGGAGAAACCCTAGGTCTCCTTGGCACAGGCTGAAATTTTCTTAATAGAGACCCAGAAACACAAGAAATCAAAGAAAGGTTGGACAAGTGGGATTGCATGAAGCTGCAGAGCTTCTGCATGGCAAAGGACATAGCTAGCAAGATCAATAGAAAGCCCATGGATTGGGAGAAGATCTTCACTAGCCAGACAACGGATAAGGGTCTCATATCTAAAATATACTTGAAACTCAAAAAATTAAATCCCCCAAACAACAAATCCTCAAAGGAACAACTGCCCTCAAAGAAACAACTATGTTCTAAAGACTTAAAGAGAAACTTCTCTGAAGAGGAAATAAGAATGGCCAATGGGGTTGGGGACAGGGGGTAGGGGTAGGGGGGTGTAGTTGAGGAGGTGGGAGGGACAGGATGGTAGGGGAAAAACAAAGGAGGAGGTAACAATGCTGGATAAGAAAGGTATTCATTACCTTGCACATGTAACTGTAACCCCACTGTATGTCCCGACCCGCAGGACTTCAACAAGGGCAATGAACCTAAGCGAGAAGGAATGAAGGGACAAGAGACATGAAGAATGACAGCAAGACAAGGATTCTGATCAAGCTGCCAATTTTTATTTTTCACACAGGGGTATTTATATGCTTAGAATAAGGAAGCTTTTTCATTGGCCATAGCAGCTGCAGGATGTTTGCTTAGGGCAGTGTGAAAAGGTGGTCATTAGCAGCTACCTGGTGTTTGTTTGGGGCAGGATGAAAAGACCAGATTCTGTAAACAGCCTCGAGATGTTCCAGTGAGATAGTCAAGCCTATCATACAGAGAGACTCCCTTTAGGGCTCCCAACATCTGTACATTATTTTCACAATAAAAATTTATTTTGAAAAAAACAAATAACAAAAGCCCTCAATAAAAAAAAAAAAACCGGTGCTTATCAAAATGAAAAAAAAAAGGAATGGCCAATAGACATATGAAGAAATGTTCAACCTCTCTAGCAATAAAAGAAATGCAAATCAAAACAACATTGAGATTCCACCTCACCCCAGTTAAAATGGCTATAATCAAGAACTCTAATAACAATAGAGGGGATGTGGACAGAAGGGAACCTTACTTCATTGTTGGTGGGAGTGTAAACTTGTTCAACCACCTGGAAAGTAGTATGGAGATTCCTCAAAAGACTCCACATAGAGCTTCCCTATGACCCAGCAATCTCACTTTGGGGCATTTACCCAAACGATCGCAAACAAGGCCATAGTAAAGCTACCAGCACAACTATGTTTACTGCAGCATTATTTACCATAGCTAAGATATGAAACCAATCCAGATGCCCCTGAGTAGATGAATGGATCAAGAAAATGTGATATATATATATATATACACACACACATATACATATATACACAATGGAATTCTATGCCTCTATCAGAAAGAATGACATTGCCCCATTTGTGGAAAGACTTGGAAAAAGTTATATTAAGTGAAGTAAGCCAGGCCCAAAGAAAAATAGGTCCTATGGTTTCCCTTATTTGCAATAACTAGCAAAGGTCAAAAGCTATGTACATATGACCAGATAAGATGATGTTAAGCAAAATGAACCCCAAGATAGGGACACAAGTGGTTTTCTCTTTCTTGCTATTGTTTCTAATGCATTTATAATGTACCTTGTGCTTTTTTTGTTTGTTTGTATGTTCCTCCCCCATGGTATAACCCCTGTTTTCACTGTATTTGATGTTGGTATAATTTGGGGAGGGGAAGGGAAAAAAATGTTTAAATAGGGATACGGGGAGCCATTGTAATAATGAGATGTACAAGACACTATGTTGAAAAATGAACATTACAATTTAGGTGGGGGTGGGGGGGAAGGAAGGAGTTTAGCTGTGGAGATGGAAGGTAAGTGATGGTAGGGGAAAATCAAAGGAGGAGGCAACAATGCTTGATAAGAAATGTACTCATTACCTTACTCATGTAACTGTAACCCCTCTGTCCAGTATTTTCACAATAAAATCTTATTAAAATATGTTTTGATAACTGTAGTAGCTATTCCATAAACTCTTGTTGATCCTGGATTCAGAAGTTATTTAGGGGAGCCTACTTATAAATTTATGGGTTTATCCTGAGCTTTACCCTTTATGTCTGATGTGGTTTATATTTTTGATAAGCTGAAGAATAAAAAATTTGAGCATGAACTTCATAAATCATTCTGGCTAGAAAATCAGGTTGCCTTTAATTCAAGCCCATAAAATTTAATAATAATTTTTTTATGAGGAACATTTACTAAAGTCATTAAATAAAGGTCAGAATACCAATATAATTCTCCATTTTCTTTAATAAAAAGATTGTGCATTAGCCAGTGGTGATAAATCTCCTTGATGATTTCTTTCTATGCTGGGCATCAGAACAGTTTTGAGTGCTATAATTGCTATTTATACACTATGTCTTTAGCAAGTCAGGCAAACATACTTTATCCTAGCAGATTTTTTTTCTGACATATGATTGACTTTTTATTTATTCCTTTTCATGACATATTTTTCCCTCCCTCTGGTTTCTTGTATCTGAACTACCTGTACTCTTCCTAAAAGTACTCTTAGTGCTTTATAACTGTCATCTTATGAGTCACCACAGAGCACACCACAGACATAATTGGAGTGTACATTACTTGCTGTAGGCAGAGAAAATGGAAGTTAGGTGAGGTGGTATCAAAGACCATCACGGAGATGCTTAAGATCAAAATCCAGCAAGTTTTAACTCTAAGTTGTACACACACCTCCACCTCAGCACACCATGCAGAGATCTTCATTGAGTTGTATGATTTTATAAATCCCACTTTTTTTAGAAAACATTGTGCCACTTTTACATAGGCTGCTGTTTCAGTTCCTATGGAAGAACTTTGGGGCACATCTATAAAACAAAAGTAAACCATTAGTAACATGGCTCCACAATATATGATTCACAAGGTCTGAATGGTTGGGTTTTAAATTAAAATGTACCATGTAAAGCTAGGTGCTGATGGTTCTTGCCTATCATCCTACCTGCTCAGAAGGCTGAGATCTGAGAAGTTTGAAGTTAGTTCAGGCAGATAAATCCATTAGATCTTATCTCTAATTAGCCATCCCAAAGTTGGAACTGGGGGTATACTTCAAGAAGTATAGTGCTAACTGTGAGCAAGAGGTGAAGTCCTGAGTTCAAGTCCCAGTACTGACAAAAAATTGTACTGTGTATAGGCATAATGACAATTGTATTGTCACATACTGTAAGCCTTCAGGTTCATTGTGAGGTGTTGAGGTAGGAAATGTTCAGCTCCAAAAAGAAAGTGCTGGGGAGGGGGATGCTGGAAGGGAAAAGTCTTAGTTTTAGATAACAGAGTGTAGATATTCCACAGACTCAACATATTTAAAAATGTAAAAGAACTTTGAAAAAAGTTTCCCTAAAATAAAGTTAATGATGTTGTATATTGTGCTTTTCTATCTTTCACTAAATAACACAGCTGATGCATATGTTCTAACAGTACTCCTGTCATAGTCAGCCAGGTATGTCTGTGTCTCTCTGTGGATCACAGGTAGCTCAAGGATGCCTTCAGCAGTGCTGTTCACTTCTTATCACAGATAGAAATGTCTGGGATGCACCTCTGTGTTTTCTTCCATACTGAGCAACCTTCATCAAAAGACCCATTTGCATCTGGGAATACATACATCTTGTTTCTGAGCTTTTTCTTGATGTGTGTATGTGTGCGCGTGCGCATGTACGCACTTGCACACACACACACACACACACTCACACTCGATTTCCATGAGGAAGAAGTCAATGAGAACAATGGCAAAGCAAATGTTAATTCTTTCAAATAGCAGATATATTTAAGGAGTAACTATACTTAAGGTCCTACTTGATTTAAGGCTCTCTAATCTTATCATTGAATGCCCAGAGATTTGCATAAAGTCCAATAGATAACAGAAATTGTAGACAAAAAGAAAAGTTTCTTGGAGGAAAAGGGACACAAGTACGTTAGAAAATGAATACTATTAGACTAATCTTTCCATGTCCTTCAGAAGGTGGGGGTACTCTTTGCCTCCCTTGGTCTCTAGTTTGAGTATGTTAGATACAAGATACCATCCCAAGACTTGGTTATTCAGTGACTCTGAAAGTGAATACATGTCAAAACTTTTCAAAATGCTCAAGAATTTCCCATTTTTAATTAAAAATATAGGAAATGAAAACTGTGGCTCCAGTGTGGTTGCATGTGTGTAGAAAGCTGCTATAAGTCACATGGTAATGACAAAATAACACAGGCTCAGGTCAAACATTAAAAGAAATGATGCAATTAAAGAGACAAGATAGACTGGAGGCACAGCTCAGTGGTAGAGTGCTTGTCTAGCCAGGCCAAGGCCCTGAGTCCCACCTCCATCACTGGGAAACAAATAAGACAAATGGAAGATATATGATTACTTTATGATTACAGCAATTTCCTTTTGTTTGGGTGGTACTGAGGTTTGAACTCATGGTCTCATGCTTGATAAGCCAGTCTATTACATGAACCAAATTTCCAGTCTTCAATTAATTAATTTGTTTATTTATTTGCCTTGCTTACTTTTTTAAATATATTTTTTATTGTAAAGATAACTGTACAGAGGGGTTACAAATACATGAGTAAGGTAATGAGTACATTTCCTATTGAGCATTGTTACCTCCTCCTTTGTTTTTCCCCTATCATCCCTTCCCTCCTCACCTCACCAACTCCCTCCCCCCAACCCTGAAGTTGTAAACTTGATTTTCAACATAGTGTCTTGTACATCTCATTGTTACAATGGGTCAACCTGTATCCTTGTTTTAGCATTTTGTTATTTCCCTTCCCCTCCCCATATTAGAAAAATGTATATACAAGATGTAGGGCACTGCAATCAAATACAGTGAAAACAGGGGTTATACCATAGGGGAAGAACATTCAAAAGAAACAAAAAACCACACAGTACATTAAAAACAACAGCAAAAAAGATGAAATCTCTTGTGTCCCTATCTTGGGATTCATTTTGCTTAGCATCATCTTATATGGTCATATGTACATAGCTTTTGACCTTTTCTGCTTGCTTACTTTTTTGATAGAACTTTTTGCTTACCTTTTGCCTGGATTGACTTCACACCCTGATCTTCCTACTATGAGTCCCATATAGGTGTGATTGTAGGTATAATCCATTATATCTGGCTTGGTTATGATGAGGGTTTTGCTAATTCTTTTACTTGGTCTGGCTTCAAACTATAATCCTCTAGATTGCTGCCTCTAGAGTAGCAGAAATTATAGGCCTGGGCCTATAATTCTATACCTGGTTAAGATTTCATATTTATGGTGGTTTTACTAGTCAGGAAAATTAGGATCAATAATTTAAAAAAGGAATGGTTGCTCTATCCTAGTGCAGGGTTACATATGCTCTATTTTCTCTGCACAATCACATTAGGAAGGATGTAACATTGTCTTTTGTACTTCACAGATAAGGGTACTTGTCTTCTGTATATAATTTTTCTAGGGCTGTAATGATGTACTGTAGACATATGTCTGTCAGTGGTGAAGACTTGAAGTTAAAACTCAAGGTCACCAGGGTTGATTCCTTCTGAGGCCTGAGTGAAAAATCTGCATTTAGCCTTTCTTTTGTGTCAGCATGTTTACTTGTATATGCCTAACCTTCCTTTCCTTGTTAGGATACCAGTCATACAAGATTGGGACCTACCTCAGTGATCTGAGAGACTCTTATCTTCAATTAACCAACCAAAAATCAGAACTAAACACATGGATTATGTGGTAGTGCATGAGTCCTGATGGAATGAGCCTAGTGAGAGTACAAGGCTTTAAGCACCTAGTACTGGCATGGGAAAAAGCAGGAAAAAAATAACATAAAGCTAAATTGAGACAAAAAATTATATTGACCTTAATGACCATCATTGATGATATTTCTCTTATACTGTAGTTTTGCCTAATAGTGGTAAGTGTAAATAGAAAATCAGAAGAGACTACAGTAAGTAGACTTACATCTTCATAGACTTGAATAGCAATGGCCTATTCCTGAAAGGGTAGATGAGAGCAAGTTGGTACATTGTGACAATTTTGGGCCCTGCAAAAGAATCCACTAAATACTCTTCAGGTTACCAGATCTTTCCATCAGAGTTACCTGTACCCAGGCAACAGGCAGAGCCTTGTCCAAGTTTGAATGCATTTTCAATTCACTGTTCCTTGAACACTTGCTGTGACATGCTCTTTCATGTCAACAGGGCTCTAGATGGCAGGAGTGCACGTGGATAGGAGATGACTTCATTGCCTACAGAGTAACTGGCATTCCAATGGAAGAAAGTGACATATTTTTCATTGTAAAGTGGCTGCATGAGATTGCCGCAAAGAGAACATAAAGCAGGAGCAGGTGGAGACAGTGATGGAAAAACATGAAGATCTGGTTAAACTACTCCAAGAAGAACAGCGTGTAAAATGTCACACCTGAGAATGAATCTGACTGCTCAAGGAGTAACCAAATGTGGGGCCTGGTGTGCCAGGAGCAAGGAGTGATGGGAGACAAAGCCAGGATGACTTGCACTCAGGCTAGGAGGCCTGATACTCTCTCTGGGATTTCAGGCAGTGTTTCCTGACTCCTAGTTTCACTTTCCAACATTTTAGTTTCTTAGAGCCAGCCATAGACCAAAGGTATTACATGGAAAATTCCCAAAACGAATGACTTTTAATTTTAAGTTGCATGCTATTTTGAATAACATGATAAAATCTTAGGTATTCTCACCTCCTCCCCCCTAGGTCTTAATCCTCCCTTTGTCCAGAGTATCCATGCTGTGTACTCCACATCCACCTGTTAGTTTCCTTCTGGTCCTCATCATTATCTGATCAGTTCTTTCTATGGTCTTTGAGGGGTTTAAGATGATGACTGCAATAAGCAAGAGTAATACTGCTGGTAATTTTATTAGACTATATATTGTTATACATGTTCCATTTTCATTTTAGGTATTATTGTTACTCTCTTTCAATACCTAGTTTATCAATATGTACAGGAAAAAATGTATGTAGCATTTAATACAAAGTTTCAAGCATCTCTATGGGTCTTGGAAGGATCCCCAACAGATTAAGGAAGGCCACTTCATTCTGTCATATTCATGGGGGAGAGAACTAGTCTCAGGCCCTGAGTTCTGTTCTCTCTCTTTTCTCTCTCTCTCTCTCTTTTTCCTTTGTGCTGTGTGTGTGTGTGTGTGTGTGCCAGTACTGAGGCTTCAACTCTGTGCCTGACCATACTTTGAACTGTGATCTTCAGATCTCAGCTTCCTGAGTAGCTAAGATTACAGGCATGAGCCACTGGTACCTGGTTCCTTAGTTCTATTTTTATCATGATCATGGTGTCTGTTTCCCAGAATCTCAAATCAGGCCTTTATTGTTGAGAGAGAAGCAAACAGCAATCATCAAATAAAAAAAGTGTGAAGATTCCTTGCCTTTCGGATTTGTGAGCAATAGATCTTTGATAAACTCTTAAGTTCCTGAGTGAAAGGAATCCTTCACTTCCATCACAGGGGACCACATGGAGGCAGACAGGCATAGGAAAAAGATTATTACAAGGTTTATTAGAGGAGCCATATTTCCCCCAAGAGGGAGCACATGGTACCCGTCCCTATCCCGGTAGCAGGAGGGTCTCGGGGTGGAAGCTGGGTAGATTGGTGCTCTGGTGGGTCTGGGCGGAGAGAGGGAGTGGCCAGCTGTAGGGCGGGAACTCCAGGGCAAGGAGGAGCTCAGGTATGGGTGGAGCTGATGACCAAAGGTGGGCACAATGCGAACACCGACTGCACAAACAATGCAGCGACATGTTTGCTGCCAGCCAATGAACCATGCTCCATTCACTCCAACAGGTTCCATCAAGGTAGAGAGAAGCACTTACTGAAGTCAATATTGATGTCTGACTAACATGCCTCCTCACAGAGCAGCCTTTCTGCCTGGATAGAAGCCAGGGGAGAAGTCTTATCCTGGATACCAGGGTGGAAACAGCCTATCCTTTTCAAGCAGCTCCAGCAATTCTTCTGTAGTCTTAATTCTTTTAAAACTGAGAGCCAAGTCCATATGGCCAGAGCCAGGAAATGCTGGCCACCTAAGCTTCTGAGGATGAAAGAGTCAACTAACACTGGCTTGTCACAGTCTCCTTGGATCCCAGCCTCTGAGAAGAATTCCTGTAAATGGCCTGAATATATATTTTGTTTTCCCCTGCAATAACATTCCACACATTGCTTCTTCTCAGAACTCTCAGAGGCAGGCTGTAATTATGGGCAGTGGAACGAATCATTGTATATATACCTTTGTAAGTCTGGCTCCCGTTGGTGGAATTATCTAACACTCTCAAAGTCAAGTATGTGTTTGTTTTCTTTAGCATTGAATAACCATGAACTTTTAAGGGACTTTCAGAAATGTGACTCTGTACACATGGGAAAGTAAAGTTTGAAGTTTTTATGTAATTTTATACTCTGGTCGCTGGAATTCAGAAGTTTTAAGTGCAACTTTTCTTTTTGATGGATTTAATCTGAGTCAAAATGAGACAAAAGACATTTGTTACTTTAGAAATAATTTCTCCTATTAGTTAAAAATTATTTATTGCCTTTATGCCTTCCAACTAGGAGAAAGGAAGGAAATAGCCCTGTGGATAATTTATTATTTTCAAGGGAAGTATTTTTCTCTTCAAAATAAAAGTGTAATCAATTTCTAAAATTGCTTTGAGAGAGGAATATGCACAGTGGGGAAACTTTCAATTGTATCATATATACACCAGCAAAATCAATCCTTTTCTTCCTGTTTGCTTTTCATAACTTTCCTGATTTTGTTAGTCAGAAAATGTATTTTATTTAAAAAGGCTTAACTGATTTAGAATATATCTTCCTGGATTTAAAAAAAATTAAGACAAATTCATGCACTCCTCAGAAGCAGAGAAGTTAAGCCTCATGAAAAAACTCAGAAGATAGTGAGTTGAGTTAGCAGTAGAGGAAATTGGCCTGTAGGGGGAGTGGGACATTTCAATAACAGACAGAAAATGTACAGATTATAGGAGGGCCTAGTCTGACTGCACTGGGTAGAAATCAGGGCAGGGCATCTAAAGGCTGGTTTCTAGTCTTTCCCAGAACTGATCAAATACCTTACAGGCAGGCCTTCAGCAAGGTAATCATTTTTGATATACTTGTTCAAAATTTATTTAATGGGAATGTGAAAATTCATGTTCTAATAACTAAAGTTTACACGTTTTTCTATTTCAAGTTGAGGGTTACTTCTGGCACTGAATACTATGCTGAGACATTGTCAGAGGTTTTCTTTCATTTCTGTTTTCCTTTCACAAGAGCTGGATAGGATTATTATTATTTTTTGTGGTTTCTAAGTTTTATTGCATTTGTATTTATTTTTGTTTGTTTTTTTATCTTTTGTGAACATACTGTACAGAGGGGTTACAATTACATGGGCAAGATAATGAGTACATTTCTTATCAAGCATTGCAGCCTCCTCCTTTGTTTACCCTTCACATCCCTTCCCAGCCTCCCCCCACCCACCACCCAATTCTCCCTCCCCCCCCACCAAAGTTGTAAAGTTCGTTTTCGACATGACGACTTGTACTTCTCATTGTTGCAACAGGTCCACCTGTATCCTTAAACGACTTGTTTTTCCCCTTCCTCTCCACAAATTATACCAACATCAAATATAGTGAAAGCAGGGGTTATACTGTGGGGGAGGGAGATACAAAGCAACAAAGAAATAATCTTATAAATGCGTTAGAAGCAAATGCATGAAAGAAAAAAAAACATTTAAATACATATCTAAGGGTTCATTTTCCTAACATCACATTATACTAGATATTGCAAATAAGGGAAACCATGGGACCTATGTTTCTTTGGGCTTGGCTTACTTCACTTAATATAATTTTTTCCAAGCCTTCTGGATAGGATTATTTACCCCCAACCAGTTGAGAGGTATTGTTACAAAGCATTATTGCTTTTTGTGCAAACTTTTGTATCTGAAAAATATTTGGCATTTCTTTTGTTAGTTCTCTATCTTCTGATCAATATCTTCTTGGAAATGTATTAAATGGGTTTTAGCTATAAATAACCACTCAATGTAATTTTACATTTAATATTTGATGTGTGTTGGATGAGTTTAGTTATCGCCTGAGGAGCTGGTCACTTTGAGGTTTATGGGTCTTGTTTTTCTACTGTTTTATTTTTCTGATTCTGTGACGAAAGTATTTTTGTGATTGCTGTTGTTATTGTTTACTGAGGTAGAATAATTTTTCGTAGTGCAGTTTTCTAAGGAAATTGACCCTGTCAGTTGATTACCATGATGTTTCCATATCTGTTATAAATACATGCCCCAAACTCAATCCAGTTCTAAACAGAAAGCAATCAAACTGTGTTTTGGAACATTCACTACTGAAAATTTGACTTTCTTAACTTTCCATACAGAGTTCCTTCTCTCCTAATCATTCATATATTAGAGTTAAAATGAAAGGGAAAGGACTTGATGCTAGTGGAAATTAACCACAGGTGCTCTACATAGGCCTTGCTGTACATAAAACTGGAACTTGGACTCAGGGTTCAATATTCTCAATCTTCAATAACAATGGCCTTCTACCATTGAGCCACACTTTCACTTCTAGCTTTTTGTTGATATTTGTCTGGCCAGGATGGCTACAATACACAGACCTCAGATTTCATTCTAAGTAGTTGAGATGGGCATGAGCCACACACAGCTCATGCTGGGTATTTAAAACTTAACAGCATCACTAAGATACTTCACTTAATCCCAAGATAGAAGGGATGCTTTATCATTTCCATTATCCTTTCTAACTGCTTGAAAATGCTTTCAGCAAGATCCAAGTTTCAGAATAAATCTGATAAGTTTTTCTCATTTCTGTGCAGTATATGTAACTTTACCAACCTCATTATATTTCCAAATAAAGGAGGTGAGACTGTATCATATCATGTACCTGATCTTGAGGAACTGCCTGGATAAATAGACAACAGGGAATAAATAATGTTCTAAAAGTAACAGTGTACACATCCCTAGGGTTCAATCTGGGTGTTAAGCCTACTAAAGTGTACAGTTACTTACAATTTCCATCATCAATAATTCCATTGGCTCTCTGTTTATTTAAATTTAGATGTATCTTTGCACCCTAGTCCTCTATCTTCCTAGAAACATGATAGTGAAAGTGAATAACATTTAAACATTCAAAAACCAATCCTATGCTGGTGGTCTGATGGTCTCTGAGGTACAAAGTTATTGTATCAAGGTTAGTCTGATACAAAGTACACATTTCTCATCTGACTACTGAATTTGAGTTTTTATGTGTTCCAAGAAAGAATTAGTTGAAAAGTCTGGTCTTATTGAAAAGGAATTTTCAAAATTGCTTTAGCCTATCAAGAACTGGGCTTGGTTGACTCAAACCACAGAGGTTTCAAGACATACAGAGATCTATTTCCTGACCATGTAGAGAGATCTTTTATGGTGGCTAGGTAGGTTGAGATTTGATACAAGAGAAGGCAAAATGACCTGCAAAGAGAGAAAAATGCCTGAACACATGCATTTTAGCCCAGACATTTAGGAAGAGGAAACAAAGGTAAAGAGGCCCTTAATCAAATCTGCTCTCCATTGCCAGTGGCCTGTACAGAAGAGAGACTAGTGCAACATAAAATCGATTTGGGGAAGCTGCAGACTTGTGTCTTTGTTCAGCTTTGGAACTCACAGTGGAGATCACCTGGATATGAGTTCCTCACAGTTATTTGGGGGTGGCCAGATTGAAGTCAGTATAACAAGTGATAGAGATGGGGAAACTTGGTAAGGCACAGAGAGCTTGGCATCAAGTTTTTCCCAGCCATACTCAGTTCTCCAGTGGCATTGTGGGAGCTAGAGATTATTATATGCATGTAAACGGTGTGAGGAGGAAAGCTGGTAAAGGGCTACCTGAGGGGGTTGAGCTGCAGCAGAGGGTTATTGGGAGAACAGGTCCCTTGGAGACAAGACAGGGTGAGACAGCTTTGGCCTGCCAGTGACCCTCCAAGTAACACTGATGAATCCTTAGATAGCCTCAGCCTCAGAACTGATCCCTGTGCCACCAGAATTTAAGACTCAGCCTTACTTTTTCATCAAGAGGTCATACATACCACATATTACTCCAGGTACCAGAGACCGGTAGATAGGGGTGGGTAGGGTGAGGAGACATCTCAGGCAGTTTCCCTAAAGAAACTATATGTAGACTGGTACCATTGGCTCATGTCTGCAATCCTAGCTACTCAGGAAGCTTAGATCCAGAGGAGTGAGAATCAGAACTAGCCCAAGCAAAAAAGCCTGAAAGACTCCATCTCCAATTAATATCAGGAAGCAGGACTGGAGGCATGGATCAGGTTGTAGGTCAACTAGCCAAGCATGCAAGCTGAGCAAGCATAAGACTTTGAGATCAAGACCAAGTACCATCAAGATTAATAGAAAGCCCACGGACTGGGAGAAGATCTTCACTAGCCATACAATGGCCAAGGGTCTCATATCTAAAATATACCAGGAACTCAAAAAATTAAATCCCCCTAAAACAAATCATCACAGAAACAATTGCCTGATTAATAAGGGGGCTAAAGACTTAAAGAAGAGGAAATAAGAATGGCCAATAGACACACGAAGAAATACTTAGCTTCTCTAGCCATAGAAGAAACACAAATCAAAACAATATTGAGATTCAACCTCACCCCAGTTAAAATGGCTATAATCAAGAAATCTAATAACAACAGATGCTGGAGGGGATGTGGCCAAAAGGGAACTCTACTGCATTGTTGGTAGAATGTAGACAAGTTCAACTACTTTGGGAGGCAGTATGGAGGTTCCTCAGAAGACTCCACATAGACCTCCCCTATGTCTGGCTACAAATCACAATGCTCCCAATCTCTGCCTTGAAGGAGAACAGCTAGGATTGTAGGTGTAAGCCACCATACCGAATTCTAATTATTGTGTGTATGCATTTAAACTCACCACTTGAGCCATGATC
The DNA here is from genome assembly GCF_000151885.1 of Dipodomys ordii. Lineage (NCBI taxonomy): Eukaryota > Metazoa > Chordata > Mammalia > Rodentia > Heteromyidae > Dipodomys > Dipodomys ordii. The sequence continues at coordinate 21,824,442 of NW_012267225.1, forward strand.
CTTTCAGTTTTAATTTATTTTTCATATAGGACCATGTACTAAATTTATCTGAACTGGCCTCAAACAAGAATTCTCTTGTCTCCACCACCAAGTAGTTTTGGGGTCAGGTATGTACTACCATACTTGGCTTGTTCTAACTTGTGCCCTAGCTTGTCTCAAGTCAGAATTCTCTCTCTATGAGTAGCTAGGATTATAGGCATGTGCCACTTCAGCCTAAATTAAAAAAAAAATAACATATATGCTTCTATTAGCATAGCTATTAAAGTAAGGAGGCTGAGCCTAAATAATTTCTTGCAGCCATCCTGGTGCCTAGACAGGAGAGAGTGGAGTTGGGAGGGGTTGGCAGTGGGGGAGGTTGGGGTGGGCATTGTCCACCCAGCTCCAAGGCCTAGAGGTGAGACAAGCTGTCCTTTGAAGTGCCGATGCCTGGCTCCATGGGGTGAGCTAGGAGGGCTCTGCTTTGGAGAAATGCAGATATCATAGCCTTAGGAAAGCTTTGCATACAGAGAATGCTTTCATTCTGCATTGATTAGCTCCCTTACATCACCAGCCTCTGAGTAGTCTCTAAGCATACCCCACATGGAAGGTGAAGGCCTATCTTCCCTAGATGGAAAAGTTCTGTTGGTACCTGAGTATGCCCATTTAAGGTCTGGCATCTTGTCTTCATTGTGGGGGAGGGTGATTCCTCCCCCCTTCTCAGGTGATGGGCATGTCTGGATCCCTGAGGACAAGCTGCACTTGGATGCTAGGTTACTGAATCTGTCAGTCCAGTGCCTGGGACTGGAAGTGTCCAGCGACCCTGACCCCGCCTGGACCCTATTGTGGCCCAGGTGAGCATAGGCATGAGGACTCAATGCCATGTGTGTCTCCATGAGCTTGTCCTGTTTCTCATGACACGTGTGTCTCTGTGAGCTTGTCCTATGTCCTGTCTCCTGGCTCATCTCTGGTTATCATGGTGTCCCAATTCAGTTCTCTATCAGAGCTGAATTGGTTTGTTGGTATTGTTTTTTGTTCTTTCTTTCCTCTCTGGCTTGTTTCCTAACCATGTTATTTGTATTAGGGGGCTTCAGGCCTTTGTAACAACTGGCTGCAGACAGCCTGTTAACTGTAATAATGGCTTGTCTTACCTCTAGGTCTTGGAGCTGGGTGGCTAGCTCCCCATCTCCTTCCTAGGCATGAGGATAGCTGCAAGAAATTATTTGGGCTCAGCTTTCTTCACTATTAGCATAGATGTAGATTTAACAATATTATAGCCAGATGTGATGACTGAAGACTGTAATTCTAATTACATGGAAGGCAGGAATTGGGAGACCAGAGACTCAAGCCAACCCAGGCATAACACGTCGTGAGATTCTTTAATCAATCTTGGACATGGTGGCATGTATCTGCCATCCTCAGAAACACAGGGAAAGACAAGTAGGATATTCTCAGCCCATTCCTACCCCAGTCATAAAGTGAGATCCTATCTCATAAACAACCAATGCAAAAGGGGACTGGAGGCATGACTCAAGTCATATAGCACCTGCCTAGGAAGCACCAATACTGCCATCTCCTCAAAAAGAAAAGTGTGATCTTTATAAGAGGTTCACATTATTGCATTAACATTCGAGGTGATTGTGAGTTCCTGACAGAGACAAACCTGAACCCCACTACATCATACCTGTCACTGCAAGGGAGGAGACAGGAGTCCAGGAGTGTACTTGCTTATGTCTGAGTTGGGTCTTTGTCATTCTTCTTATAAACCCTAAGGATCACTCATGGAAGCTCCATCCTAATAGATTAATTGAGCCCTACTAACTTTCTAAATCATAACTTCCAAATACCATCAAATGATAAGCTGTTCAGACTCTCATATCATTAATATGACTCAGAAATCCAGCTCCAGCATGAGTTTTGGGGTCCAACTATATTCAAACTACAGCAGTCAGTGCTCACATGTTATGTACTATCCCTCCCACAGTGATTTTAGTTGACCTTATTGTCACCTACACTATGTAATAGAAGCAACCCTATGCTAATATTCAACCTGAGCCCCGGAGGGGTCTTGAGGTCCCTCAGCAGCTCAGGTCCACAGGAAGTGCTGGAGTCCATGTGGAAATACCACTAGGGGAGAGGGGCTCTGAGACTCACAAAGAAAGGAGATTGGTAGAGGTCAGCTTGGCAGACATTCCTGGCTGCACCTCAGACATGTGAGCAAAGCCAGCCGTGACACTGTCCCACAACTTCCAACTGTCCTTAGGTTGGCGGCATTTAGCAGAACAAGCGAGCCATCAATTACCAAGCCCATATCAACTATAATATCATAGGAAACCCGGTATACTTTAAGCCAGTGGGCTGCATGTGATTTATTGTTCATCAACAAATAACTGAACTAAACCATCTAACTGTGTCTGAGGCCATCTTTACAAGCACTGAGAATATTGAAATGTTTATTGCTTTGGTCACTGTGGCAATTAATTAAATGTCAACTTGGCTAGGCTGTGCCCACCATGGACCCCAACCTTAGTTCAAACATCAATTTAGAAGTTGATGTGATACAATTTTTTGGATACAATTAATATTTAAATCTGTAAATTTGAGTAGATTACGTTTCAAAATGGGGGGGACTAGTCATCTAATCAGTTGAAAGATTCAAGAGAAAAGACAGAGATATCCCACAGGGGAGGAAATTCTATCTCCAGGCAATCTCTAGACTTAAGCTGCAATACCAATCCCTTCTTTTGTTCTCCATCTTGCTAGAACTGCTTTACAGATTTTGGGCCTGTTAGTATTCACAATTACAAGACATAATTCTTTAAAAACAAGTCTCTTTCTTTTCTCAAAACATATAAACATATGTTTGTATTTGTCATTGGTCCTGGCTGAATCCTAAGAGAGCCAGTAAACTTTAAGATGATTTACTTTGCAGCAATAAATAAATTGAACTGAAATCTAGAGTGGTTAATTCCTTTTGCTTTCTTACTAGTGCCTGTTGAGGTTTTTTTGGGGGGGGAGTTGAATTTTATATACTGATGCCAACACTTCTCTACTATCGGGGGGCATAAATTGCATACATGTCTAGTGATTTCCCTGGCTTTCTGCAATGGTATGGGCTTCATGAGTACCTTTCCAAAGATACTGACAGGCCAGAAGTACTGACCCCTCCAAAGGTACAGATGCTCAAAGGCTGCAGGGGCACAGTAAGCATCTACACTCAGCCATGCCAGCCAAGCACTATGGTTGAGATTTCCAGTGCATTAACCTTGTTGCCTGCACAGATAGCTGTGGCTCTCTGCTCCAACACCACACCCAATTCCACAGCTGTCTACAGTGCTGTGTGACAGCCATCAGGTGGTTTCAGCACGGATGATGCTCAGACAGCCCTCTTTCCTCTGTAAAGTCAGTTAACAAACAAAAAGCAAAGAATGTGTCATATAGCCACAAATCTCCTATGACATAATATTTAGTGAAATTTAGTTGAGATTTCTATTTGGAGTGGGATTTCTGTGTGGAGCAATTACACTAGCTTTATAATGTAGCTATCAAAACCCTCTCTTTCTCTCTCTCTCTCTCTGTCTGCCTCTGTCTGTCTCTGTCTTTCTGTCTCTCTGTCTTTCTCTGTCTCTCTCTGTCTCTCTCTGTCTCTGTCTCTGTCTCTCTGTCTTTCTCTGTCTCTCTCTGTCTCTGTCTGTCTCTCTCTGTCTCTCTCTGTCTCTGTCTGTCTCTGTCTCTCTGTCTCTGTCTCTCTGTCTCTGTCTGTCTCTCTCTGTCTCTGTCTGTCTCTGTCTCTCTGTCTCTCTCTATCTCTGTCTCTCTGTCTCTCTGTCTCTGTCTCTCTGTCTCTCTCTGTCTCTGTCTGTCTCTGTCTCTCTGTCTCTCTGTCTCTGTCTGTCTCTCTCTGTCTCTGTCTCTCTGTCTCTCTCTATCTCTGTCTCTCTGTCTCTGTCTCTCTGTCTCTCTCTGTCTCTGTCTGTCTCTGTCTGTCTCTGTCTCTCTGTCTCTGTCTCTGTCTCTGTCTCTCTCTGTCTCTCTCTGTCTCTGTCTGTCTCTGTCTCTCTGTCTCTGTCTCTCTGTCTCTCTGTCTCTCTCTGTCTCTCTCTGTCTCTGTCTCTCTGTCTCTCTGTCTCTCTCTGTCTCTCTCTATCTCTGTCTCTCTGTCTCTGTCTCTCTGTCTCTGTCTCTATCTCTCCCTGTCTCTGTCTCTCTGTCTCTCTCTGTCTCTCTGTCTCTCTGTCTGTCTCTCTCTATCTCTGTCTCTGTCTCTCTGTCTCTGTCTCTCTCTCTCAAAAGCATTGTTTCATTAGAATACTCTTCCAAAGAGCTGCAGAATATTTGTGAACTAGACTGCTCCTTGAGCTTTGGTTGCACATACTTTCAGTTTGAAGAAAATAGAAAACAAATGCTATTTACTGTCTCTTAAATTGTGACTCACAAAGAGTTGTATCTAGGGATTCCTTTGAACATTTCTTCAGACCAAACATGTCATAGTACTTGCAGATGTGAGGAGAGCATTCCTGAGCCATGTTATCATGAGATCTCTTCTGTCCAAGGTTTGTTCTGGGTAACTCAAGCACAGTTCCTGCATTTATGACATAAACACTCACTGTCTACCACACAGGAGCCTCTTCAGTTGAGTCATTAACAAGGACAATGTCATTGGTACCAGATTCTCCTAGAGTGGTAAGATCATTATTTAGCCATTAGTTCAGTTAAGGGCAAATGAACAAAAAACCAACCAAACAAAAAAATGACTATTTGGGAAGGTAGATAAGAGGTAAAATCTAAATAAGACTAGTTCATCTCCTGTGGCTCCACTTATGAGAGAGCTCTTTTGTTGAAGTTTGATTCCAAAGTGAGCGCAAACTTCCATCTAACGGCAAGAACCTCAGGTTGTCCACTAGATCCCCCAACTCTTTATCTCCCCAAAGGTGAGAGGGGGTGGGATTCATGCACATAACAAAAACTGATATTACGAGGGTATACTTTGCCAGAAGGTTTTCAAATTTTAGATAAAGGCAACTGGAACAAAAATATACTATGTAGGCTCAAGTGTGTTTCTAAAACTTTGGTTGGATTTTATTAGCTTGGTTGGTCTCTTAGAAAATACCACAAGTGGATGCCTTAAGACAACAACCATAGTCTCATAGTTCTTCAGGCCAGGAATTGGGAGTCATAACACAGTGGGATCCTTGTGGGGACCCTGTGTTATTGTACACAGGCTCTGCCTGTGACTTCCCTAGTTTTCTTCTCAATGTGCATGTGTTCAAAATGGTCTCTCTTTATAAGGACATCAGTTGTGTTGTACCTAAAAGTCCACCTGACTTCAATGTAACCTAATTGCAACTTTATCTACAAATATAATCACATTCATAAATTGTGGGTAGATATGGGTTTTGAGGAGACACTATTGAACTTGGTAGAGATACTAATTTGTATCTTAAGGCAATTGGAGCTATTGTTAATGTGTCTGTCACCAGCAGGATGACAGGCTGCTGAGGTGCTTCCTATAGCTTTTCTGAGCCAGGCTTTGCAGGACCATGACCTGACCTATGCTGAATCTTCTCTTATTCTGTATTCTTCTATTCAAACATTACTTGTTTACATCACAAGTAATCTTAAATGGTTGCTAACTGTTTAGCAACCTGACCCCTTTTCAGGACTGGTTTGTTCTTCTGAGAAAACAACTACAGATCTTCTTTAGGGCTTACCTTGAGAAAAATGCTAGATCTTTATATACTTATATTGACAGTTGTTTTAGTGAACGTCTTCCCAGAAGTTTGAAAATCAGATTGAATAGCTTTTAACTTCTTTCTAGATCATAATCACTTATCCATTTCTGACAAATGGTAGAGATTAAATAGGAGCATTTTACTTTTTCTGTTGATGATGTCCTGGTAACTCTTTCTTCTTTTGTCCTTGATCTTCATGGGCAACTTTTTTTTTTCAAAATGATACTGTTCTACTTACTTCCAATGAAAGCAGTAAGCCTTTGAGTTGTGTTTCCATGTATCCAAAAGTGAACTCTTGCTCCTGTCTGCTTTTGAACAGATGGCTAATTCTTTGCCATTATCATCAAGCTGTTCTGGAAGCACTGTTCTTATGACATTTTTTTAAAAAAAAATTCTCTATGATGAAAAGAACTGTGTCCAGTCTACTGAGAAGTCCATTCAATGCACTTGGCATTTTGGTGTCAATGCATTTTGTATCTAACCTTTATTTGATTTTCTTTTAGGACTTCCATATCTCTGCTCACCTGGATTTGTTCTTACACATGGTAGATATCTACTAGAGATCTTTCTTGGCATGTTAATCACAGTTGTTTGTAATTCCAGTCTAATCATTCTAACATCTATGCTGTATCTGAATCTGGTTCTGATACCTGTTCTGTCTCTTTAAAGTATGATTTTGGTTTTTAGGATGCTTTAAATTTTTTTCATTTCATTTTGTTTTCTCTGCTGTCTAGTCATGTTGCCTGAGCATGCTGCCACAACTAGCTTTTTTTGAGGGAGAGAAGGATTCTGAGTCCTATGATGAGGTGTCCCTTGTTTAAGAAGGTAGGGCTTCTGAATCCTGAATTTCATCATAACTTTGTAGTCAGTCTCTCTCCCATGAGAAGGTGCAGGATGGTGAGGGAAAGTTGGCAAGGGCTGGGTATTTCTTTCTTATAAGTCAGTGAGGCTCTGGTTAAGCCCCAAGCAGGCTAAGCTCTGGTAAGAGCAGCCCCCTATTAAGAACAGCCCCCTATTAAGAACAGAGTGTTTCATTGGCACATATCCAAATGTTTTACTTTCTCTACCTCATAATCAGCTCTCCCCAGAGTTTCTATTACCAGGGCTTGTCACTGAGACTTCAGGAATGTATCTACTACTGATCTGGTTTTTGGACCCAAGATCTGGAACTCTATCTAAATCTCTACTTGTGAGTTTCTGCTATTCTAAGTTGTGACTCTCGGTATTAGCTTTGCTCTCTCTTCAATTTACAGAACAGCAATTTGCCCTTAGACTTCATTTAAGAATTTTTTGTTGATTCTTCAATTGGTTTAATGTCTTTCTTATTAAGAGAGACCAGTCACGTCCAAGCTGCTCACATGCCTGACTCAAAAACAGTCTCCACTGATGTCACCCTTTTTGATCATATCTTTTCTATGCAAATACTTTTACCAGCTATCATCAAATGCATATATTAAAATTAAAATTTAGGTTGAACAGGACTTTAGTACTGTCATGTGCTTTTCTTTGTTCCTTCTCATGATGAATGGTCCTTAGAAATGAAAACAAAACCATGTATTCTTGTCTGTGGTAGGAGAGCAATGACATCGAAGAGCTTGAGTGGCATATTTGCAGAGCAAATAAGTGACTCACATAACAACTTTTTGAGTAGTAATCTAGATATCTTCCTAAAACCTCAATGAGCACCATGTTCTGAATATTAAGAATGCGCACATGAAGAGGAAGACTTTCTTTAGGGGGCTTGAAGATAATCTTCAACTCACATAGATCTGGGTTAAAATAGCTGGTGAACTGAGGATTAGACTAAAACTCAGACTACTAGCCACAAAATAGGAATTTTGAGAGATAACATGAAGATTCAGTGATGTGTTCAAAGAACTTAGCCTCAGACTTAGAATATACTACATGCTCAAAAGATTAGGAGCAGTCCTAGCTATTGTAGGCTGAAGCAGGACTGCTCTTGTTTATGACTTCGAGACCAGTCTGGGCAACATACCAAGATTCCAAAGCCCACTATTATTATTCATTACTATAACAAGAATTACTTCCAAGTGACACAAGTTTGAATGTAAGATCTGAAGAGCAAATAGCAGGATCGGGCTTCTGCTTACTGAGACTGTTGGTCTCAATTCATATAGAATTGTAGGTTCAAGGTTATCAATAGATGATAGCATCCTCGACTACCATGAATTTTTTTTATCTTCATTCATTCAAGAATTAATTATTGAGCCCAGGCATGGCTTTACATGCTTGAGAATATCTGTGGAAAAAAGAGCCAATGACCTCTTTTGGGAGAGGGTCTCTTGTATTATCAGAGAGTTGTTAATAGAGAAAAATTGTAGCCATGTGTGGTGACACATCTGTGATCTCAGTATCTGAGGCCCAAGGTAGGAGAATAACTGGCTCCAGGGATATGTAGCAAGATCTTATCTAATGAAACAATTAAACTAGAGGAAGAAGATAAAGAAGAGGAGAGGAAAGAGAAGAAAGAAAAGAAGGAAGAGAATAGGGGGAAGGGGAGAGGGAGAAGGAGAAGAAGTAAATTTACATCTATTCTACTTTTGTAGATCTGCATTTGCTCTGTTTATGATTATAGAGTCAGGCAGCAGTCAGGATCAAAAATGTTTCAATGTCCCACCTAGCTATGGGCTGGTTATATTTACAGCCAGAAGGAAGGAAGTGACATATGGAAGACAACCTGATTGGTTACAGTTCAGGGATCTCACATAAACATCTTTTGACCACTGGGTTGAATGTCATTGGCTAAGACTCAGCTACTTATTATAAAAACTAGGTTATAGTCTATTTACACAACAAGTTAGGTAACAAATTAGGAAGATTTTAGGTCAAGCTTAGTGCATAGAGGTATTTTTAGGTCAAATGTAAATGATAGATAATAAAGAATAAGCTAGAAATAGCTCAGATATGGAACCAACCCAGATGCACCTCGGTAGATGAATGGGTCAAGAAAATATGGTATATAGACTCATTGGAATTCTATGCTTCCATCAGAAAGAATGACATTGCCCCATTCATAAGGAAACATAAAGACTTGGAGAAAATCAATCTAAGTGAAGTAAGCCAGACCCAAAGAAACATAGATCCCATGGTTTTCCTCATTTGTAATAATTAGTATATGTCTAGGATAGTCCTAGCTCAATAGCTATGTACTTTGACTGTATAAGATGATACTCAGCAAAATGAACTCCAAGATATGGAAACAAGAGGTATTTCCTTATTGTTGATTTTAATGTACTATGTTATTTCTTATTTCATTTGCATTTTTATGGTTTATCTCCTGTTGTCACTGTATCTGATTTTGATACCCTGGGTATTGTATATATGTCTCTCTGAATTAGGGAAGGGAAAGGGAACAACAAAATGGTGAGACAAAAGACAAAGGGTGACCCAAATCAACAGCAATACAAGACAATATGTTGGAAATGAACTGTACAACTTGGGAGAGGTCTAGAGGGGAAAGGAAAGTGGGAGAAAAATGAGGGAAGGGGTAACAAATTCGACAAGAACTGTATTCCTACCTTACATATGTAACTGTAACCCTTCTGTACATCACCTTGACAATAAAATTAAATTTAAAAAATGAACATGCAAAAATGTGAGGAAATTATCTTGTATGTTAGATACTAATAAGTGCTATGAACAAGAGAAACATGGAGCAGAGTAAAGGGTGTAAGACTGCAGGGGAGAAAGGATGTTTGTATTTAAATCATGTGGCCAGGGTTAACATCACATCAATATTGACATATAAACCCAACTGTGAAGAACTAAAAGGGAAGACCTTGGAAGAAGAGTACACCTGGAGCTCACTAGAATGACATAGGGAAATGCCACTGAAAGTTTCTGAGTAGAAGGGTGACCTGATCTAATTCGTATTTTAAACAAATATTCTGATGCTCTGGAGAGAATTATAGGTAAATGGCAAGGGTAAAAGCAGACAAGTTATTCCATTAATCCAGGCATATGATGGTGGAGGAGTATGAAAACAACAGCACTGGAGAGAGTAGTGAGCAGTTGAATTGTCTATGCATTTAAGGGTTGTTTTGAGAGATTCTTGAATGATTAGAAATGGTGGTGTGGGGAAATAGGCCTCAAGAACAAATCTAGTATGTTAGCCTGAAGTAAAGGATGGAATTGACCTAAAGAATGACCCAAGAAAGTGGCCAAAAGGGAATGCTACTACATTGTTGGTGGAAATGTAAACTTGTTCAACCACTCTGGAAAGCAGTATAGAGGTTTCTCAAAAGAATAAACAGTGATTTAGCAATCCCAATCCTGAGCATTTATCCAATTGACCACAAACAAGGCCACATTAAAGCCATCAGTACAACCATGTACATTGCAATATTGTTTACCATAGTTAAGATATGGAATCAACCCAGATGCCCCTCAGTGGACAAAGGGATTAAAAAAATGTAGTGTATATACACAATGAAATTCTATGCTTCATCAGAAAGAATGACATTGTCACATTCATAAAGAGATGGAAAGACTTGGAAAAAAATACATTAAGTGAAATAAGTTACATCCAAAAAGACACAGTTTACATGGTTTACTTCATTTGTAATAATTACAATGTTTCCACATGTAATCTCAATGGATAGTAAAAGGCAAAAAAAATACACTTGGACATGATAAATTAAGCAGGACTCTGCATATCACACAGTGAGAACAAAAGAGGATATTCTTAGGAGAGGATCACAAGGGCTCAGTAGCTATGTACATATGATCATATAAAATGATATTTACTGAAATGAACTCCAAGAAATGGAAACAAGAGATTTTTCATTTTACTTTTTGTGGTTCTTTTTTTTCTTTCTGTTTTTCCTCTTTTGTCACTTTTTTTTTATACTTTTTGCCTTGTATATAAGTTTGATTTGAGGACTGGAAGGGGAAGCACAGAAATGGTGGGACAGAGGGTTAACTAATTCAGCAGCGATACTCATTAGACACTATGTTGGAAATGAACTATACAGCTTGTGGGGGAGGGGTCAGAAGGGAAAAAACTGGGAGAAATTGTTCAAAAAGAAATGTACTCAGTACCTAGCTTATGTATCTGTAACCCCTCTGTACATCACCTTTAAAATAATTTTTTTTTAAAAAAAGAATGACCCAAGGATGGAGTTGTTATTGATGCAACGGAATCCTCATCCATGGTTTCATGATGATTCCATGACCTCGGGAGAGTAGTTGAACTGCAGACATGAATATGGCCCCCAAAGGAAATAGTTACGAGTTATGGCCAATTCAATACCAAATTAGAAATTTGGAATGGAGGAAAATCTTGATGTCAATGTTCTTGTTATGAGCAGTTTTAGTGTATTGCACTGGCATGTATTACCTACTGCTTGGGATTCAAGAGACTGTCATAGCCGTCTAAATTATCATAAATTTCAGTTTAGTACCCAGCCATCAAACAGTAGAAGTTCTCTGTGTGTGGTAGCTAATAGGAAAACAACAGCATGAGAGATGGTGGCAGTAGTTCCTGAATTTACAGCATTATATAAATAATTTTAAAAGAAAAAGTTACATTTATGTATATCTGGGTAAGAAAGTAGTACTTTAGCAGTGGATATAATGAAGGAAGTGTTGTAAATAAGGACAAAGCAATTTAATATCTATAAACTATTAAAGTTATTCCTGAATTGTTATTCCCTAAGCCACCAAGAGAATGAAAATGCATTTTACCAGTGTTTTGTTTCTGTTTATGATGTGCTTTCAATTAATTTTCTTCTTTAAGCCATAAGAGTTTCCTCTAACAACTTGTAAGAATTTTTTCTGCAAAGCTCTACCAGGCACTGATATCTCTTTTAACATAAAGAAAACAAATAGTCTTTTTCTTAAGACACTATATAATATTTTTCTCTATAGGGCAATAAAGGGATATTTTAATGCAAAATACCATAGACAGTAAGTTATATTTTATTTACTCATTCATTTCACACACATGAGTTTTTGACAGGAAATAGTTACTGTGCTTCTGAGGATATCCCTAATCAGCTAACAGAAGCCAGGCATACAAAGTAAAATTTCACAAATATGGTTTGACAAATGAAATAAGAAAATACCTGAGAACAAGTGCATCATCAAGTAATGAGGTTTATACAGCTCAGAGTTTTAAAGGAAAAAGCCCAAGATTGGATGGCCCCATTTGTTAGTCTCTAAATAGACACAACATGGCAGATAGTATCAGGGCAGGAGTGTGTGCAAGGGTGGCACACAAGACAGGAAACCATGAAAACTAACTTGGGTCTTATAGTAATATTTCCCATGGTGTACCTCAGTGATCTAATTACCTTACACTATGGCCTGCCTCTTAAAGTTCCCACTCCTCTCAACATTGCCATACAAACTAGGGATCAATCCTCCAGCCCTAAGCCATTGGGGAACAGACCATGTCCAAACCATAGCCACAAATCCAGTTGTCAAAGGATGGTGCCATGAAAACACAGAGCAAGGCAACACTCCATATCTCTAGTAAAATCAGAGAAGTTATAGTTGAGTGAGGTCCTCAGTAAGGAGTAAGATATTTCCATAAATATAAGGGCCCTGGGCACAGCTTATGCAGAGACAGAGAGCATGGTATGCTTTCTTTAATTGACAAATTGGAGTGTAATATGCAATCAAAAAAATTAAAGGAAAGTTCCTAAAATCATAGAGTATCATAGCTGAATTATGTCCTCTAAAAATTCATGTGTGGATGTTCTAATCCATCATCAGTTGGAATGTGACTCTATTTGGAAACAAGGCCTTATAGGTATGATTAATTGTTTGAAACGAACTCATCAGAATTAGCCCTAATGCCATATTTCCAGTGTCTTTCTAAGAAGACATTTGGATACTAAAACAGATTTGCACACAGGGAGAACTGGATGTGAGGATTGGAGGGATGTTTCTACAAGCCAAGGTACCTTGAGAAGTTAGGAAAGGGGTCTCTAACAATCCCTTCCCTTGAACCATCAGAGGAGCTATGTCTAAGACCTTGTCAATATAGTTTTGGACATTGATATCTCCACACCTACTGGTCAAAACATTTCTGTTGTTCCAGTCTACACAGTTTGTGGCACTTTGAAATGGCAGCAAATAAAAATAAATATGGAATTTTGCTTATCTACTAGAAAGAATGATACTGTAGCATTTACAAGATAGTGGGAGGACTTAAAAAAATTACCTTCAATGAAGTAAATCAAGCCAAGAGAGACAAAGGTTGCATGTTTTCCCTCATATATGGAAGCTAGAAATAGCATATAAACTTATAAGTAGATGTATTGGGACGTATGCTAGTATATGAAATGAATCAGCTGAAACATGATAAATTCAAGGGAGAACTCAAATGGTATATGTCAAAGTTCAACAAAATAAGCACCAGGTTTCCTGGGGTGGGTGGAAGTCAAGGGGAGAGGGTTAGATGAATGAAGAAAAGGGGTAGATGAATGAAGAAAAAGTCAAGAATTCAATGTATATCCTACAAAATTAAGAAAAGTGAAGGAAGGGTTCGGCTGGGAGATATGAGTGAGAATGTTGAAAGGGGTGACCTTGATGTGTTCTATTCATAAACTTTGTTAATGCTTTGGCCACTCCTTTTGTACAACTATTTAAAGATAATAATTTAAAAAATGAAAATTAATATGAGATATAAACATACTAATCCTATCAGTTAGATGAGACCCTAATGATCTTTCCTATGAAAAGGAGGAAAAATATTTGTTTTCCCCTTTTGGAGAAGGAAAGATTTAAATTCATAAGCCTTTTTCTAAGAATAAGGGGAATTGAAGATCTTACTTTTTTCAAACTGACTTTATAATTATCTATCATAGCAATGTCACCACCAAAGTTCTACTAATGTTGGTGAGATCCTTCTTAGTTTGTTTGAAAAACCTCATGCTTTATTTTGAAGCAATGAAATCACTCAAAGGAATGAAAAGGAGAAAAATGGTTTTTACATTTTTTTCCAGAAGTTCTTAGAGAATAAAAGGTCCTGTCTGATACCCCAGCTCCATGGAGGTGCTATTCATCAGGCATAGGACTGGTCAGTCACAATCATGATGAACAAAGTTGCCAAAATATCACTAAGTGCTAGTCTGTCAGCAACCATTAGACACAGCACAAGAATCTAGATAGAGCTATAGAAGTGAGCTGCTTTCCTTGAGTAAGGTAGGATTCACCCACATATATCATCCATATCTGTCAGCAAACTATATGTTCTGGTTCCCAGTAATATGTATGATTGGCATAGTGAACAATAATATAACAAGATACTGACTGCTTTAGGATCAAGTTAAGAGTCAGTATAACTTAATACATGTATTGGTTATTTCCCTTTCCAAAATAAGGGTTTTGCTATTTTCTCCTTACTATTAACATCAAGTTGCAAACATGTCACTTCTTGAAGCTCTCTTTTTTTTTGACTCGGATCCATACATTAGAAAGTATTGAGCAATGAGATAAAAGTACCTTTGAGATAAATTTGAGGAAAAAATCACAGTAGAGGAGGAATTCAGTCTATTCTTGTGAGCCTTTGCTATAAAAACAGATGACCAGTAAACTCTCTGGTCCTGAATTTTTCTTGTGATCACTCCCTCAGTCCACTGAAAATGCTTCTAAAAATTTCTTCCATTTGCTAGATATCATGATTGCTCTAGGTCCTTGTCTTCTTTTGATCTGCCAATATCACTTAATAGAACAAAGTCTTCCCTTCTGGAAGCATTTGACCGCTGACTTCTTGGATATGACCAAGTTTTCTCCTTTGCCTGCTACTTCTCTTCTTTCTAACCTGTAAATTTTGGTAAATATAAGTTAGCAAGAAAAAGTCAAGGCATACAGAATATGAAATTGGACTGGGTGAGAAAGGATTTATTTAACTGTGTGGCCAGACTATTAAGGGACAAAGAAGCACTATCTAAGCTAGTAAGAACAGGAAGTTCTTTCTAGCCACCCTTTGCCAAAGTAGAAAGTGCACAGACAGCTTATGGTACTCAGTGGGAGCTGTAACTGTAACTGTATGGCTGAAGCTTTGGACTTGAGGAGCTTGCCTCTTTCAAATCAAGATCCTGTAAGGAGATATCTCAGGGCAAAACTCCGTTAACACATTTTCCTTTTGCCCTATTTTCCCTGGTAGGTCTCCCATTGTTGGAGCACAGTTAAAAGAAATAAAGCAAGAGAGACAGTGGCAATCAGCCTCCCAGAATATGGGACAGATAGAGAAGGCTGAGTGGGTCTGGAGGGAATCTGAGGATCTTGCACTGACTGTGCTAGGCACTACCTCAGGTAGTAGAGTGCTCTGACCTGTCCTCTGATAGCTCCTATGTTTCTACCATTGGCTTACTCACCTTTTCCCTGGAGTTAGTTTTGCTTATCTAGTGGCCTATTAAAAATCTCCACTTGGAGGGCTTGTAAGTATATATACATTCTGGAAGATCCGTATGTACCAAATGGCATTCCTGTAGTCAAGGTCCACCTGTCCCTCCCACAGTTCTTCTCATCTTAGGAGGCGGCCTTCCATTCCCTATTTTAAGAATATCACTTAATAACCTTATCTATTTATTTATTGTAAGAACTGGGGTTTGAACTCAAACCTATGTACTTGCTAGACAGGTGCTCTTGTATTTGAGCCATGCCCCCAAGTCCTTCTTTTTCCTCTCTAGTTATTTTTCAGGTAAGATCTCACACTGTTTGTTACCCAGACAAACCATATGATCTTCCTAATTCCACTTCTCATGGAGGTAAGATTAAAGATGTAAATCACATCTGGTTTGTTCCTGGAATTAGTCTCCCTACCTCCTTCCCACCACTGAGCTGGCTTTGAACCTAAATTTTCCTGTCTCACCCTCTCAAATGGCTGAGATTATAGGCTTGCATCACCATACTTGGCCTACTTATTTATTTTTTAGTATGTACTATTGTTGTAAGATGAATCTAGTCAGTGAGATACAGAGAAGCCACATTTTGAGAGGTTGAATTAAGAGTCTTCATTGGAAAACTGGTAAATGCAGGTGGACTCTTATCACAAAACCTGCAGCACTGCGAATAAACTTAATGTTGTTAGAAAACTAAGTAATGAGAACAGGAGGGGAAAGAAAGAGCAGAAAAAAAAAAAAACAATACAAGCAATCCAGATCAACCCTAATGGAGAACTGAAGTAGGATTGCTATGTTGACCAGAGCAGGGTTTGGAGACAGGAACCCAGCACAGGAGGCCTGCCATAATGCCATCGGGGCTAGCCTTCCCCTGAAATCCAGTCCATCCAGGGAGCAGGGCCACAGGAAACTTGAGAGTTTTCCACGTTACAGGCATAGGACTTACAGGTCCAGTAACCTATCATCCAAGTCCCCACCCCTGCCTTTCAGGATTCAGGCATGCCTATCACCTGGGAGGTGAGATTTTCCTGGTGCTAACAAACAGGATGTTCTAACATATCTTCTTTGAGTCTAAACAATATGGTTTATCTGTAATTCAAAGGATGGCTTGTTTAACCTCTAGGCCTTGGAAGCTGGGTGGACAGCCCCCATCACCTGGTTAGGTACCTGAATGGCTGTGAAAATAAGATGACATACCTAGTCTTTCCCTACTACTCTAAGAACCTTAGAATATGGAAGGAACTGGTACACCAAGCCTTAGTGGACCACTCCAGGCAATGCATAGCTGAGAGGAACACAGGAAATGGTCAGAGACAGAATGAAGGAGTTGAATCAATGGAAGAAGTGTGTGGTGAGAGATGGTTTGTTATCCACAAATAGGCCAGAATGTTTTGCATGGGAATCAGCAATGATATGAGAAATCCTAGATAAACAGTCTGCTCTCAGGTGTTGATACTTATGAGTTCCTAGGTACATTTAAAGCTATTTTCCAATTGGAGCAAAATATTTCTGCAATCGAAGTCCTAGGTCACAGGCCCGACTTTAGGGGTTCTAACATGTCATGTCCACCATTTGACCCTAAAAGAGCAAATAAAAAGTAGTGGCATAAAGGCATGAAAAGGTTTTAATCTAAATGTCCATTTTGTGGAGATGAAAATTAAACAGTTCTTCCCATATTAAGGATATAGACATGAGATTTAGCTCTAACTAGAGAAAGAATTAGCCAGGAGGGAAAGGCATGCACAATAAGTGGTTTTGATCAAACTGTCATCTGGTAAAGTTCAATACTTGTTTGAGAGGACAGTTTGGTTCTCATGAGATGATAACTTCTATTTGGGGTGGCATGATCTGCTATATGTTCTGTTGTTCTTAGAGCCCAATGTGATCCCAGATAAATTTAGAACAAGGACTGGAAAATTTGGGGTGCATTTTCAGTGTGTGAAAAAAGGATATTGTAAAAGCTGAAAGATGCCTTAGTTGCTTTTAGCTCTGTGATTTCAGCCTGGAAAGAAGATGGAACAGGTTAGATAGACCAGTTTCTGGACAAAGTGATTGACATGTCTATTGCAAGGTTAAACAGAAATGTGACCCAAAATATTAAAATAAAGGAGACAGACAGGAAAAAGGGCAGGAATGCTAGACATCTCTTCTATGTTTAGTTAACCTTGGGGGCCCAGATGAGGAATCTGTGCTTTTCAGCGAAAGCACTCTTTAACTAACTGATACTCTAAAGTATCTTTTCTTTGAGGTGTAGAAATATGAGATACTATAATGCAAATGCCTTAGATTAAGGGCAAAGGTGAAGAAGAAAACCAAAGGGGAAGACATTAAAAGTGAAGATGATCCTATTTAAGCATGTCAATCACAGAATTCATCCAAAGACTGGACTTCAGGTATTAGTAAAAATCAAACTGTAATATATAAACTACTTTCAAATGATTATAGCATTATCATTGTTGACCAGAGGAGTCCTTCTCCAGCCATGAGACTCAGTGTTTGTGAAGATGGCTCTTGCCATATATACTTAACATGAAACTACCTTTTGTATGTACAACTGGACTTGGGCAGTTTTCATAATGCTTATGCAGAAAGGATGGCAAAGACCCCTTGTTGTGGGATTTTACTCTGAAGGAGAAAGGGAAGAAGTAGTAGGAAATAAGACCCCATCTGACACAGTAGCAACTCATACACTGATGACAGTTCTTACAGTCTTTTCTCAGCGACTGCCCTGAAGCTGTCTGAGTCCTCTGCAGTTAGAAGCTATTTTGCTTCCTTCTTCTGGTGTATAACAGATTGCCTGTTGTGTAGGTACTTACCTACATTAATAAGTACCTACTAATGGGTGATTGATGAGATAATGTACACATTCACCAAAAGGATTCTAGTCTTTTCCTTGCATTGCACTGATATCCAAACCCATTAGTCACAATCATGTTTGTTACAATCATGTCACATGACTATGGGTTAGCCCTTTTATTTAGTGAATCATTTGTTTTCTCAGCTACAGGAAAATCAGATAAAAGGGGGTACTAGTGGGAGGGGTAGGATTAGAAAGAGTAAAGGAGAGAGTGAATATGGTCAAAATACTTTCTGTGCATGTGTGAAAGTAGAACCTCGAAACTTCTTGAGAGTGGTTTGGGAAGGGAAAGGGGAATGAGGGACAGATAGAAGTAAATTTGATTAATATACATTGTTATGACTATATGGACATGTCAGATTAAAAAAACCTCCATGCACAATTAACTGATGCAAATAAAAAAATGTAAAAAAAAGGTCAAATAAAACCATCAATGAAAAAATAAACAAGGTTCTCAGAATAATCCTTAAGAAAAAAGCCTGAGAGAGGCCTATGACCTCATTCTCTCGCTGCAGCCTGGATTTACATCTGAAGACATTTTAAACACCATATCCAGCCACTATTTTTTCAAGCTTCCTCCAGCACTGATTAAAGAAAGTAATTTTTCTTCTTGAGGCATGTAGTAAAAGCTCGATGTTCCTTTCTGATTTATAAGAGAATAGTTGGAGAGAGCCTTGCCTTGTAGTCCATGAGTTATGAGGCCAGTGTCAGCCTGCTCTTTTTTCCTTAGCTAAAATGAATTCTATTTTCTCCTTTTCAAGCTGCAGTATTTCTTCCTTCTTATATGTCAAATTAATCTCTCTTCTTGGAATTATAACCACCTAGAGGAAACTTAACTTGTTTGATAAAGAATTTGCTGGAGTAAACAAAACATAGGTTTTCTTTGACATTCTATTTTGCTGCAGGCTTGAGTGTGTTGACCCCCTTAGAGACAATAAAACAATCTCATCTCCATTTTCATATATACTAATGTCTTGGCTTTTGTTAAACTTGATATCTTCTTAACTAAAAGCTTTGCCATTCCTTTTCTTTCTTGTTGATAACTGTGTTAAAACTTTTTTCCATTTTTCCTCAGGAATTTCAAAAAAATATTAAGTACATTGTCTCTAGGAAGGAAATTTTTTTCTTTTGTTATTTTTCTTCAAGTCTATAAATGCACACAACTGAATGTAGAGATATAAATAACAAAAATATTAAAAAGTCAAGAAAATAAAGTTCTTTTAGAGGGTCCCACTCCAATCAGAATCTCTGTGCAGGTAATACTTTGTTGTACAAACTTACAATTTATTCTCTAGTTTGCATTAAATATTATATAACCATATCTTTGATTTTGCTTTTTCCATTTAGTTCATCATCCTATATGTTCTTTTTGTAAACTAATGCTTCTTATTTCAATACTTAAACCCTGTAAAAAATTTGAACTAAAAAAGTATACATATCAGAAATGAACATAAAGATGTTTTATTCTTAACCATTCACTAGTACATTTTGGAATGGATGAATGGAGGTATAAGAAGTAAGAAAGCAGTATGGAAGCTCCTAAAAAAAGACTAAACAGAACTTGCTATTATTCAGCAATCTCACTCCTGGGCATTTACCCAAGTGATCATAAACAAGGCCACACTAAAGCTACCAGCACAACCATATTTATTGCAGCATTATTTACTATACCTAAGATATAGAACTGACCCAGATGTCCCTCAATATATGAATACATAGAGAAAATGTGGTGTATGTATACACAATGGAATTCTATGCTCCCATCAGAAAAAAATGACACTACCCCATTCTTGAGTGAATGGAAAGACTTAGAAATAATAATCTTGTGAAGTAAACCATACCCAAAGAAACATAGGCTCCATGGTTTCCCTCACTTGTAATAACTAGTACATGTCTAGGATAGTCCTAGCAGAGGATCACAGTAGCTCAATAACCATGTACATATGACCATGCAAAATGATGATAATTGAAATGAACTCCAAGATTTGGGGATAAGAAGTCTTTTTTTGTTGTTGACCTTGTTGTCATCAATGTATTATGTCAAGTTCTTCTTTTTTATTTTATTTCTTTTTCCTTTGGTTTAGTTCTGTGGTAACTTTTCAGAGAAGCCACATTTTGAAGGATGGAATATTGGAGTCTTTGTTAGAACACAAGTAGTCTGCAGCCCACAAATAACTTAACACAGCTAGGAAACAGGCCAGAGAGGAAAGAAAGAACAAAAACAATAACAACAAACTAATTCAGCTCTGATAAAGAGCTGAATTGGGACTCCATGATGACTGGAGATGAGCCAGGACCAGGATATAGGACACAGGACACAATCACAGAAACACATGGTATAATGTCTGGGCACCTATGCTGTTCCATGTCTAAATAGGGTCTGTCCAGGGGGCAGGGTCACAAGAGACTCCCAGCACTGGACTAACAGATTCAATAACCTATCAGTCAAGTGCTCACCCCTGTCTCCAGGGATTTAGGTATGCCTATCTCCTGGGGAGAGGCATCACCCTCCCCACTCTGATGACAAGATGCCAGACCTTAAGTGGGCATACTCAGGTATCAACAGAACTTTTCCATCTAGTGAAGATAGTCCTTAACCTTACATATAGAGTATGCTTAGAGGCTACTCAGAGGTTGGTGATTCAAGCTTTGTAGAGAATTAATCAATGCAGAATCAGAGCATTCTCTATATGCAAAGCTTTCCTAAGGCTATGACATCTGCATTTCTCTAAAGCAGAGCCCTTCTAGAAGTTCACCCCATTGAGCCAGGCATCTGAACTTCAGAAGATGACTTGTCTCACCTCTAGGCCTTGGAGCTGGGTGGACAGTCCCCCATCTCTTGCCTAGGTACCAGGATGGCTGCAAAAAAATTATTTAGGTTCAGCCTCCTTACTTCAGTTTATCCCCCGTTAGTCACTGTTTTTGATTCTTGTACACTGTGTCTTGCATATACGTTTATCTGATTTGGGGAAGGGAAGGGGAATAACAAAATGATGAAACAAGGACAAAGGGTGACTCAATGCAACAATGATACTCACAAGACACTATGTTGGAATGAACTTTACAAATTTGTGGGGGGGTAGTGGTGAGGGGAAGAATAGTGGGAGAAAAACAAAGCCTTAGGTAACAAAGTTCAACAAGAAATGTATTCATTACCGTACTTAGGTAACTGTGACCCCTCTGTACAGCATTTGTACAGCAAAATAAAATATTAAAAAAGAAGAAATAGTATTTATTATTTTGTCCCTGTTTTTTACTATACAAATGCACCCATTTTGCACATGCATTTTTGCACATATGCAAACATTTTTTTCACTTTTGAATTTTCATTTAGAATTATTTTATATATTTATGAGAGTCAATATAATAGTGTAATGTGTATGTACAATTATTTCTGATGAACATTTTTATTCTTGGTTTTGATAGACACAATCAATTTGCCTTCCAAAAGGCCACTGCAGTCTATACTCTTATCAATTGTATATTTGAGGGTGAGTTTTCTCATTTCCTTGCTGACAGCAGAGATTATTAATCTTAAAGGTTTTTAAACATGGTCAGGAAAAGTATCATTTCTTAGTGCTTTAAACTGCATTTGAGATTAGCAATGGCATTAATATTCTATGGTTATGAGACATTTTGATTTTTCTTTTTAATTAATTATATATTCATACTTTTTATCTACTACATAATTTCCTTTTCACAGACAGTCATGCACAGCATAACAATGCTGTCATTGATGGGCCCATGTACAATAGTGAGTCCATCTGCTTTCAATGGAGCTGAAAGATTCCTATTGTCTAACGATGTGGTACCCATCATAATGTCATAGCAATGAATGATTCAGATGTGTATAATGATGCTGGTGTCCACAATCCTATTGGGCTGCCAGACATATAGCAGCACAGCTCAATTGCAGGCAGTACTTACTGATGATAAATACCTATGCTGATCATTATGGGTTTATTATACTGTGTTTTTCACTGTCAACTTAGAGTATATATTTTTAAACAAAGATTCACAGGAGGCAGTCTTATTCTGGCTGTGAGTCACACAGCTCATGTTAACCATGCTTACCTACTGTGTCTCTTGGTTTGATCATGGCCACACCAAGATGATGACTTGTGTCATCTAGGTGTATGTAACTATACACCACGATGTTTATATAATAATTGAAGGAGGATCCCACACATCCATCCCAGGGGACCAGGCAGAGGCAGGCAGGCACAAGAGAAAGATTATTATAAGGTTTATTAGGGGAGCCATATTTCCCCCAAGAGGGAGCACATGGCCTCTGTTCTCATCCAGGTAGCAGGAGGGTCTGAGGGATAGGAAGTGAGGTAAATGGTAGTTCAGGTGGGTCTGGATAGAGAGAGGGACGGGCCAGCTGTATGAAGGGAACTCCAGGAATGGGAGGGAGGCCCAGGTCTGGGTGGAGCTGAGGACCAAAGATGAGCTTAATACTAACAGCCCTGCTCTGTTGTTTAATACAAATAGGAGGTGCAGGCCGGGGGGTATGGGCCGAAGTCGCTTCTTCTGGAGCTACTTCCTGCTGTCATGAGGTGAAGTATTCAGGGGTCTCTGCTTTGTTGCTCAGCCTGGTACCATCTATGAAGCATCTGTTTGACAGTTTGGTTGGTAAGGGTCCTCCTTTTTCCATGGCAATAGTTATCTAAAATGTAAGACACAATTAATAAAAGGCAAAAATTGTTGATAGTACCCCAAGAGAGGAATATGCCATGGAGGGATTTATCAAAGACCTGAGAGTACCTTTTCTGTCTTTGATTGGAGACATAGAGTGGTACCAGACTCCTGGCATCTTGGAAAAGGAGGAGTAAGACTTCTCTGCTTTAGGATCACAGTAACCTGAAGAAGGGATAGCAGAAATATTTAAAGGTACCAGAGCCAACGGGTGTCATGGGCTCTTTTGGCTACTTCCTGCTGGACTGGGCGCATCAAGGAATCCCTGGAACTGGGGGCTTTAAGGTCCAGGTCTGCACTGGGCAAGGCAGAGCAGTGTAAGTGATGCCTCTGGTTGCCTGAAGGAACAGGATGGCCTTGACTTGTTTCCAAGTGGTATCCTGGGCAGGGGATGTTATCCTGTTGAAAGAGACTTTGAAAAGATCAGGAAAAAGCTGACAAATGATCAAGCAAAAAGCTGACAAAGTCACAAGGTCAGTTAACATGAATGACATAGGAGAACACACATTGGTCATGGGCCAGAAACATTTCATTTGGAGTATAAAGCCCAGTTGTAGCCCATTACAGGGAAGGTGAAATAACTGGACTCAGGGCAAGAAGGCAGAAAGAGGGTGTCTAGGGTCTTTTGGGTAACTGGGTAAGGGGGGCATAATGGACCGTTTGGGAGTACCAGTCAAAAGCTACTATAAATACAAATAGGTAACAAAGGCAAGACTGCTAACTTTCTGTCCAATTAGAAGGTAGACAGGTATGGACATTAGGTGGGCAAGCAACTATTTCTCTTGATCTCCTGCCTCTGATTAATTTTGAAAGGGTGAGCCTAAAGTGACTCCATTTAGGATGTCATCTCCTCTTACTCCTCTCTATGGTTTTCCATTGTCAGGACTGACTGTGCCCTGAGGGTGTCTCAGAGTCCTTTGCTGGGATAGCTTGTCCTATTGGTAATTTATGGTTTGGACTCAAGGCCTGGGCACTGTCCCTGGGCACTTCTGCTTGAGGCTAATGCTCTACCACTTAAGAGTCACAATGCCGCTTTCAGCCTTCGACTGGATACTTAGAGGTGAGTCTGGAGCCATGCCTCTAGCCTGGCTCTGTGCTGATTAGCTGGGAGATGGAGTTTTAGAGGGATTTTGTGCTCAGGATGGCTCTGAACTGTGGCAAAAGGAGTCTGTTACAAAAGCCCTTTTTATTTCCAATTAAAGCAACAAGGAGATCAATGAGATAGAGGTTACTGATAACTTGTTAAGAATTGACTAACAATTACTTGTCAGAGTTTTTTTAATAAAACCCAGTAGATGGTTTTAACCTGCAACTGATTGGCACTCTAAGTACCGCCCACTGCCTCTGGGCAGCCTGTTTAAAGTGGCTTATATACAACATTTAACGTTTAATAAATATACAGGCCTTTTCTTGGGTTATAGCAGTATAGCCTGTTTAACACCTTGTTTATAAAAGCATTTTCTGGCTGGCTGAGGAACCTGGTTTCTAGTGGCCCCAACAATGCCTACCTGTGTAGGCCTTTAGACAGATCTCAATAGGGATCTCAGCTCTATGCTCTTTTTAACAGATGAATTCAACCAGCTCAAAAGTTACTGCCAATTAGGACTTTGAGCAGATACAGGGGATTTGGTATTTAAATTAATTTTTACATTTTACAACCTTAGCTTTTACTGCCCACTATCACAAGTTGACAGGCAAGTTTTGCCCATGGTGTTAGGCCTGTTTACAAACTATCTTTTCATGACCTCCTGGCTTTGATCTATTTTTTGGAGGGACAAGCTCAAGTAACTCAAATCTGATACCATTTTTGTCATCCAAGCAATTGCTTGTAATTGCCTCTGATGTTTTGATATTGTCAGGGTCCCCGGAGTGCCATTTTTATGTTGGAATATATGTACCTTTGGCATTTTCCTTGGTCAGTCACTGACTTGAACTTAGGGTTTGAGTGCTGTTCCTCAGCTCTCCAGCTCAGGGCTAGCACTTGGCCACTTTGTGTTCCAAAGCAACTCTGCTTTTGAGCACTCTGCTGGCTGATAGAAATGAGAATCTCACAGGGACTTTTGTCTGCCTGGACTGGCTTTGAACTCCAGTTCTCAAATCAATGAGTTTTTATAAATGGCCACTTTTATTCTAATTAAAAGCAACAAAGGTGGTCATTGGAAGTAGTTTAATAAGCATGGTCTTACATGGAACTTTATTAAGTTATATTGACAAACTTGTCCTGTCTTTTACTATGGGCCTGCTGGAAACTGTTACAAAAAATACTTTAAGGACAAACTGGAATAATCCTAACTTACCTTTTATTACTTTGAAATAAACTTTAGGACAATTTTATCTTTTAACCTTTTGTCTGGGAGGTCAGCCTCTCCCCACAACTTCCCAAATTTTTAGGAAGGGGATGCCATTTTAATTCCTCTTTGTAAAGTTACTTTGATTTCCAATTAAATGCTGCATTGAAACACTGGTCTATACACCCTTTACCTCTTGCCTGAAACTGTAAACTGCCCACACATTTTTTTTTATTTTTTTATTGTGAGAATACCGTACAGAGGAGTTACAATTACATGGGGCAAGATAACGAGTACATTTCTTATCAAGCATTGTTGCCTCCTCTTTGTTTCTCCTTCCCATCCCTTCCCATACTCCCCCCCCACACTCAATTCTCCCCCCACCTAAAGTTGTAGAGTTCGTTTTTCGACATAGTGACTTGTACATCTCATTGTTGCAGTGGGTCTACCTGTATCCCTAGTTAAACAATTTGTTTTTTGCCACACATTTTTTTCTGTAGTATGAGCACCCTGTGGGCACCGCAGTGAATCAGAAGACCAGAAATTTTTTATAGTCTGAGTTACCTCTAGGAAATTAGCAGTTTTTTTTTAATGTAATAGCACTATAGCATCTTTTGTTTTTTTTAAATACATCCAATTGTAAAATAGTATAGAAATTAATTTATATCCTTTGCTCATACACTCCTTATGCTCTAACTTGTGGGGATTAACATTTACAGAACCACATATCTGAAGTGGCTTGTGTTTTACCCCAAATCAGTGGGCTTTTGATCATGTGTGGTGGAACAAGGCTGGTAAGGTCTGGGCAAGGATGAGGCATCTCCCAGCATGTATGAACTGTCACACCTCCCGTTGGTTACCTGCAAAATTCTATATATATTGGTTAAAGACCTGGTTAATACTGGCTTTTGTATGCTGGTGCCACTGGTTTAGGCAGCTGTGACAACTTTGTTTCCTGGGCATTTCCCATTCACAGGCCACACTGTATCTCGAGTTACTCTGGTCCCTTTATCTTAAAGGGAGCTGATTGGTGCACAGGGGAGAAAACAGCAAATTAAAACCTTAGCCTTAGTTTATTAGCCATGGTCAGAAGTACAATATTTAACTCTTAGCATAATTTTTGACAAAGAGTAAGTCTCAATGAACTGACATCTTACTTATAGTAAGGAATGCTTTTGTAATCTTGTGCTGTAATGGGCTAATCATGTTTAGTTTCCACCTTCCCATTATATATATTCTAGTGTATAGATATTAGAAAACTACTATGGAAATACACCTCTAAAGAGATACCCACTTCTAGGATTTATGCTCCTACCTCTGCAAATCAGGAAATCACATGATTTATTGAAGATCTTGGTCTAAAGCAGCAGTTCATTTATAGGTACTCTTTATGGTATCTATTTTCTCAAAACAGGCTAGCTTTATATACAAGATATGACTAATCTCTAAAACTATGTGGGAAAATGCAAATTAATTGAATAGACTTTGTAGGCTGGAAAAAATATATGGTTAGAAAAAGAAAGTAGAAAGCCTAAGATTCAATTAAATGGGAATGAATAATTTGTTTTGAAAAACTTAATAGGTTTCTCAAATTTATTCTGTTCAATTACTTCCTTCCTGATATGACTATCCTGTGTGTTAATAGGGCTATAACTGGGTGCAGATGGCTCACTATAGCCAGGCAGAAGGGAAGAACAGTGCAGGCTAGAGAATCCCCATCTAAGAGACAGGATCCTGACATCCTATTAAGATATTAGAAATCCCCACACTAATGGCCTCTTTGAGTTAAGCCATTATACTTTCCTTGAAAGTAAATAAATGCTATGGGTCATACAAGTTTGATACACAAAGTAATTTAATTAAATTTCTCATGAGCATTAATATTTCAACTATAAAAATATTAGCAGAAAGCTGGGCACTGAGAGAATAGGCATGAGATGGAGATTGGGATGACGTTTTGATTTGGCAGCAGGCGACCAAACTGAGGAAGAAGAAGTTTAAGTTGGCAAAGATAACGCATAACAGCATTTCTTTTTTTTTAATAATTCTTTCCTTTTTTCCTTTTGTTTTTCATTCAAAATAAACATATATATGTATATATGGGTATGTACACACAGATAGATAGATAGATAGATAGATAGATAGATAGATAGATAGATAGATAGATAGATGGAATAGGTGAAGATAGTAGAAATATGAAAAGCTGTGAGTAGTTCACAGTTTGGATGAGAACTGGAGACACAATTATCTACTTGGGGCACCACTGTATCCCATAGGTTTTTTTTTTCTAAAGAGAGGAAAATTTCTGATATAACTGACTATACTGTGTTTAACATTACTTTGAATGTATAACTTAGATACCCAAAGTCATCTGAAATAAATATTTCCTTATCTTGGGAGTCAAAGAACTATTTTAGTACAGACCTAGTAGGGATTTATTTCAAGTTATTAATTCATATAACCCAACATCAAACATACTAATCAGTTTTTTAAATGCCTTTGTTTGCATACACAAACTGTTAGTTGTTCCATTGGAAAGATGGCATCTGGTCCTCAGAAGTATGCTCCAAAACAGTGTCCTCATTTTAGATAAGGAGAGAAAAGTTTAATTAGTCCATACTTAATCTAGTTTTTTTTTTGTTGATGTGGTTAAAATTTTTTCTAATAGTGCAATATACAAGCAAGACTTGTTTCTTAGCAGGTTCTAGTTTAATCCAGACCATGGAAGTTTGGGAGTTCCAAAAGATAGATAAACCTGGGAAGTGGGATCTAAATGGCTGATGTCATCTCTCCCTCTCCTGATGTTCCTTTATCTGCTGTTCTCTAAATTCTCCAGATTGACAATCTTCAGTCACTTGGGTAGTTCAAATTTATTTGGAAACTTTGCAATCTGAACATTGCAGATCCTACTTAGTAAGCTAAACACGTTGGTAAGCCATCCCATGCTTATAGATTGGAAACGGGAGTTGATAGCGATCTGTAGAGTCATCATAATTCTTATTGAAATCCCCAAGTCTGCACTGGCAATGCAGAAAAGCAAAGATGCCATGAGCGGAGTGTAGTTGTGGAGGTGGGAGGGAAAAACGAAGGAGGAAGCAACAATGCTCGATCGGAAATGTACTCATTACCTTGCTCCTGTAACTGTAACCCCTCTGTATAGTATTTTCACAGTAAACAGTTATGTTTTTTTTTTAAAAAGAATAAACTTGGAGGACTCATACTTCTGGAATAGAAGCTTTCTGGTAAACCTGTGCTTGAAAGGGTAAGGTTGCGGAGATGGGGATGGATGCATGAAGAAAAGAAGCAGGGGAGAGGGCTGGGAAGGTGGCTCAGTGGTAGAGCGCTTGCCTTGCAAGCCTGAGGCCCTGGGTTCGATTCCTCAGCACCACATAAGAAAAAAGAAAAAAGCCGGAAGTGGTGCTGTGGCTCAAGTGGTAGAGCGCTAGCCTTGAGCTGAAGAGCTGAGGGACAGTGCTCAGGCCCAGAGTTCAGGCCCCACGACCGGACCAAAAAAAAAAAAAAAGAAGCAGGGGAGAATGCAAGTTCAATGTGCATACTACAAAATTTAAAAAAAGCAAGAGAAGGGGTGAGTTGAGAGGGATGGGTGAGATTGATAAAAGTGGTGACATTCATCAAGACACATTGCATTCATAAATCACTTTGTTGAAAAGCAACTCCTTTGTACAACTACTTAAAGATAATAAAAATATATTTAAAAATCTTATAAACCTGAAACAATGAAAAGTGTGATGCTGTTATGTGTATAGTCATGCAGATCAAAGAAACAGAATTGATAGTATATAAGTAATATTGAGTTTCAAGTCCATTGATTTTATTTGTTATTTTATAGTAATATGAATAATAATTATTTAATTTTGTTTTAGTGCTGGTACTAGTGCTCAAGCTCAGGGATTGGGCACTGCCCCTTAGCCTTTTCTACTCTACCAAGTAAGCCCAAGCTCCACTTCTGGCTTTTTGATGGTTAATGGGTCTAAGTGCTGGTAGTTAGTCATCCTAATGACAAAGGAGAGTGAAATTTGAGAATCATGATTCTGAAGAAGAAAAATCTATGAGATTCTTATCTCCAATTAATCACCAAAATAGCCAGAAATGGAACTGTGGCTCAAGTGGTAGAGTGCTAGCCTTGAACAAAAAAGCTCAAGGAACATTTTCTAGGCCTTCAGTTCAAGTCCCAGGGCTGGTGCACGCACAGACACACACACACACACACACAAGAGTTTTTGGCTTCAAATCACAGGCATGAGCCAGTAGCACCCAGCTAATTGGGGAAGATAGATGAACACATATATGTGTATGTATACATACACATGTGTATATGTTCATTCATATAATATATATATATAATCATAAAATAGTATAATCCATTTACTTTGGTTAACAATACCAATACAATTTAACAGGAAAACCAATTGCTTTTCAGAAAATGATGTTGGGAAAATTGAATAACAACCTGAAGAATAGCAGCTAAAACCCCTCTTGTACCACATATAAATACTAACCAAATGTACACAACTCATAGAAAAAAAATCTGATGTATGGCTTACAACTTTGTGTTAAGTAAATGATTCTTCAATATAGCACTCAAAGTACATGCAACTAAAGTAAAACCAGATTAACTAGATTTCACTGAAATTAAAAACTTTTGAGCTGCCAACACTATCACAGAGGTGAAAATACAATCCATACAATGGAAGAAAATATTTGAAATTGTACACTGGTTAAGATTATGAATCCAGAATATTTAATAAACATAACTCAGTAAAAATCAAGTTACCTGATTTAAGAAGTTGGCAAAAGATCTAATTAGCCTCCTTTCAAAAACATATACAAATGACCATTAAGCACACAAAATGGTATTTAGCATCATTAGTCATTAGGGAAATACAAATATAAACCACAGTTAGATAAGACTTCATACACAGTAGACTAGTAACCATAAAAAATTACATCAATACCAATAAAACTCAGGAAATCACAAATTTGAAAAGTTTGAAAGAATTGGAACTCTCACTCACTGCCCATGGGAACATAAGATTGTGACTCACCGTGGATTATTAAGTATAAATTTTCCATATTACTCTGCCATTCTACTCTAAGTATAGCCTCAAAAGAATTGTTTTACCCCCTTTGTTTAAACAAAGGAGGAGACAACAATGCTCGTAGGAAATGTACTCATTACCTTGCTCGTGTAACTGTAACCCCTCTGTATAATATTTTTACAATAAAAAGCATACAAAAAAGAAAATTGCTCAAGATAAAAATAAAATAATAATAATAAAAAGAAATGTTTTAGAAGATTTCAGAGCTGCATCCCAAAGAGTGGTTTAGAGTGTACCTGGATACCATGGAAAAGGCTTAGAATGGAGTTGAAGGGAGAGGGAGGGATAATCTGTGCAAAGTCATGGTCCAGCAAGTCTAGCAAACATGAGATGGGAGCATCTGTGTGGTCTGAAGACAGGGCACATGGCAAGAAATGAAACGTGTGTATGTGGGGAGGGAGGGATAGGTAAAGAGACTAAAACCTGAAAAGCTGAGGTCATAGGAAGGACTCAGGACTTAGTCAGAAAGCACTGCTGGCTGTTATATAACTTTTAGCAGCAGGAAATAACACATTCAAAGTTCAAACAACTGAGAATAGACAATGTATCAGGATGAAAGTCAGGCAAAAAGGAGGCCGGGAGGTAATATGGGGTGGTGATCCAGGAAGAGGTTGAAGGGAGAGGTCCCAAAATCTTCACTACCAAAGTTTTCACTACCAATCCTCAGGCCTCACTCTGCCCCAGACACAAAGTACAAGCAGAAGTTGGAATACCCATAGTCACTAGGTTCAAATATAAGAAATGTTAATTATATTAAGTGAAGTAAGCCAGGCCCAAAGAAACATAGGTCCCATGGTTTCTCTTATGTGCAATAACTAGTATATGTCTGAGACAAGCAGAAAAAGTCAGATAAGTTGATGTTAGGCGAAATGATCCCCAAGATAAGGACTCAAGTAGTTTTTCTTTCTTGCTATTGTTTCTAACATATTTATATGGTGATTTTTTTGGTTGCTTTTTATGTACTTCCTCCACAGTATAACCCCTGCTCTCACTGTATTTGATGTTGGTATAATTTGGGGAGGGAAAGAAAACGAATTGTTTAAATAGGGATACAAGTGGACCCATTACAACAATGAGATGTACAAGATGCTATACCAAAAAAGAACTTTACAACTTTGGCAGGGGAAAGTGGGGAGGTGGAGGGGGGAGGGGGGAAGGAGGAGGGGGGAGGGGGGAAGAAGTGTAGTTGTGGAAATGGGAGGGCAAAGCTGGTAAGGGAAAAACAAAGGAGGAGGCAACAGTGCTTGATAAGAAATGTATTCATTACCTTGCTCATGTACTTGTAACCCCTCTGTATGGTATTTTCACAATAAAAAAACTTATTAATAAAAAAATAAAATATAAAAGTTTTAAAAAAAGGAAATGTTATCTTGGAAATTGAAGATTAAAAGATCGTGTTTTAGATTTTGAGTTCATTTTGCCCAAAGTTAAGGATGTAGAAGGGGTTATCATAATTACATGGAATACCAAGGAAATGACAAACTCATATTGCATATACCTAAGCCAGAAATGGAAATAAATCAGCAAACTTTTCTGAGTTTCATCTGTTTAATATATTATTTCAGATTTTTGGGTTTGACCATGAAGGCTGAGCTTCTTATATTTTGATTTTGAACATATAAAATATTATTCTAAAACTGTTCATACTGAAGCTAATCAGAACCGTATTGACCGTGGCATTGTGCCTAATGAGCCTGTCCTCAAGGAGAAGAAAGGGTACATTTGGAGAAATGAATGACACACCAAGGGGCCTCAAAAGCCAGATGGATGATTTGATTCCCATTAACCAACTACCTATGGTGGTTCAAAAATAGCTGATATTCCCAGAAGGGAATAGAGCTCTATTTGTGATTAACCTGTGATCATTTCAGCAAAACTACAACAGGTGGAGATGAGTGAGAGGTATGCCAACTGAATTAATTCAGCATCAACCACCAATTTTTACTTTATTCAACCTATCACTAATTTGTGGGAGTTAATAGCATGACCCTAACTTTACAGATTATGTGGTAATGAGTTAAGTAATTTGTAGAGTGCTGACATACTTTGAACAGGCCATACTTTGAGCAGGGCTAATCAATAAATTATGCATTTCTCTCCCCCCTCACCTCCCAGATCTTTGTTTCTAAAGCCTAAACTCATGTCTCAATGATGGCTGAAAATCTACTGAAGTGCTGTCTTTCCAAGGCTTGCTTGTACATGCAATTCTTTTTCTTTTAACCCTTAAAAAAGTTTTGGATGTACTCATTACCTTACTTATGTAACTGTAACCACTCTGTACAGAATCTTTACAATAAAAAATATTAAAAACAAAAATATTTTGGAGGCCAAGTGCCTAATAGTTTCTTTAGTCCCTAACTATTGTCCAAATCCTCTAATTCTTGTTTCTTATTATATCTTGGCATGAGCAGTCATGAAAACCCCTGCAAAGCTCAAATTATTGTGGAAAATTCATTCAAATCTGGCCTTTGCCCATATTTGATTACCTCAGGGAAATGATGCCACTTCCTAAAATGCATCACTAGTCTGTAGCTTGAGTCACTAAGTAGTAGTCCCAGATGAGAAGTGACATTTACTTGCAATCCCAAAAAATCACTCCCTAAGAAAATAAATACATAAATTAAACAATACAAGATTAGATGCATGGACCCTGAGAAGTAACTGACTTGGAAGTGATCGATTTCCATGTTCTATGAAATCAGCATTTTAAAAAATAATACAGTGTTGGTAAGCACCCAATGTGGTGCATGAGTCTTGATTCTGCCATTGAAAACTGTATGACCTTATGATCTTAACATGATGTGCAATGTCTCCAAGTTTCTATTTCTTCACTAGTGATAGGCACACTCTTACTACAGACCCTTTGATATCCCCATGACTTTATATCAATGATAGGAACTCATTGCCATCCTCACTGGAACAAAATGTTACTCTTGTCCTGATTAAATAGCTGGAATGGCTGGCAATAACATTTGTACATTGAGTCAAATATTTCCTCAATATTCCCTGTGCTTTGTGTTTGCTTCTTGGGGGTCACTCAAAACTGGATGACTCATTCTTCAAATATCTGGATACAATTGATGTGCTTCCCTTCTTTTTCTCCTCCTCAGTCTAAACAGCCCCAGGAATTCAATCATGTCCTAGCTAATATGATTCGCATGTCCCTGCCATCTGCCTTTGGGCATATCTTGTTTGCTAATCTTTCATAAAATGTATTATGAGAACCAAACAAAAATGCAAAAATGAAAAAATAAGAATGACCAACCTCAATAATAGAATGGGGTTACAGCTCAGCCCTAAGTACATTTGCTTCTGAGTCAATCCTCAGTTGGTTGAAATAGGGACTAAACAGAAGCTCACCATAAGACTAACAGGAAGTGGGTGTTCCCTTGCTCAGCTAATGTCTTCTCTTTAAAAATTCACTGTTTCCTGGTAGAGCCCATATTCTGATTCATAGCCATGCTCTTTATTTGAGGACAGAGCTATTCCTCAAGTGACTCTCAAGTTGTTATCTGGAGAGCTCACTATTCACAGAATTCATGCCGGTCCTTTCAAAAGGGTTGCTTATATATGCTTAATATAACTTAACCAATGGGTTATAATTATTTATATACCACAAAGATAGGTTATTGAAGCAGTTATATCAGTGTTACTGACTGAACATATTTGTGGGTATAACAACATGCATACAAATTCATGATTACTGTATATACTATATTACTATATATAAAAGAGAAAACTCTATTTCAGTTTACCTATATGATACAGCCCCAGATGTGTTTCATGTCCCTGGAAGTGTTGATCCCAGTACAAGGACACAGATTAGATGTTACTGATGCATAAAATCAATTTTATTAATACACCAGGGCAACTATTCAATCAACATTTGCCAAACTGAATTGCAATAAGCTGATCAATAGAGCCATATTGATAGTTTGTCTTTAGAGTGAGTTTACCTAAACTGTTGAGTTAATGAAATAAGTCATGGTTCAATACCTAGATCTGAATGTGAGAGGGTTTTGATTCTGTATATTTATCTACTTGCATATCAGTTTATTTTTATATGCCTTACATTCCTTCTCTGTAAATGAAGTTAGGAACTCTCTTGTGTGGGTTGTTGTAAGGACTTATTTAGCAAAACAGACAGCCAAATACTTGGCAATAAAATATTAAATACTATTTGTTTTAGAGATTTAGGGACTTTGTAGACTTCTTCATGTTATTTATCTTAATTCTGCATTTAAAAATTTAGTAACTATACATTTGTAAATGCTTTTAGTTCTTTCTTTCTTCCTTCCTTCC
Source organism: Dipodomys ordii (assembly GCF_000151885.1). NCBI lineage: Eukaryota > Metazoa > Chordata > Mammalia > Rodentia > Heteromyidae > Dipodomys > Dipodomys ordii. The sequence continues at coordinate 21,858,789 of NW_012267225.1, forward strand.
TTCCTTCCTGTTAGGTTTTTAAAAAGAGGTAGCCGAGTAAGAACAGCACCAGCACGCACGTGGTATTCAGGTAAGGGGTAGGTTTATTTAGTAGACCTGCTGGGACCAGGCAAGGTTGGCACTCCACATGGCTGGGAAAGGAAAGAGAAAAGAAAGGAAAGAGAGAGAAAAGAGCTAGAAAAGGGAGAGAGAGCAGAGAGCTAGAAACGAACAGAGAGAGGAAGAGAGAATCTGGGCCTGGGCTAACCCTTATCTAGGGTATGGGAGGTGTGGCCACATCAAATTCAGATGCGACCTCAGCAGGTGCAGATGTGACCTCTTCCAGGTGTGCCAGTTGCCTAGGTAACGCAGGTACTGGGTGGAGACTTTGCTGCGAGGAGGGTGGAGTCTGCTAGCCATCCAGGAGCGGACCTAACATTCCAGCCTTTTAATAATCATGAAATAGGGCGAGGATTCTCTCTGGCTACTTCCTGCTGACAAGGGGCATCGACAATAGGGGTAAAAGGCTGGAATTTGGTCCCCTCCTAGAGAAGGCAGGGAGCAGCAGCTGTCCCTTGGTGGCGTTGAATCCTTAGATGAAGTCAGGAGAAGTCTCATGAGCATTGAGGGGCTGGAAAAAAAATACTAGAGAGCAAATAAATGGCAAGAGGAAGGACTTGGGGCTGAAAATGTTGGTAGAAATGTCCCTAGCTACTTCTGACATCGGGCGACTAGGTGGAGAAGTCAGGTGACAAAGGCAAGAATATAAATTCCTGTTCAGTTAATAGGTAGACAGGTATAGACATCAGATGGGCAGGCTTCTTACTTCTACTGACCTCCCGGCTCAGGTTAGTTTTGAAAGGGCAGGCACAAAGTAACTGATGTGACATCATCTCCTCTTACTCTTCTCCATCTTCCCTTGTTCCCCAGACTGGCGGAGTCTAGGTGCTCGTTGCTGGGATGGCTTGTCCCAGTTGGTATTCAAGATTTGAACTCAAAGCCTGGGCACTGTCCCTGAGCACTTCTGCTCAAGGCTAGCACTGAACCACTTTGAGTTATAGTACCACTTGCAGAGTTTAGCTGGGAGATAGAGTCTTAGGGATTTTTCATCCCGGGCGGGCTTTGAACTGCAATCTTTGCCACAAAAGCCCTTTATTATTTCCAATTAAAGCAGCAAGGAGATCAAGTAGAATAAGTAGAGCTTACCTGGTTCTTATCAAGAATTGACCGACAAATATTCTGAAATGACAAAACTCATTAGATGTGATGAGAATTTTAGCACAGATATGCCCAGTATTTTAGAACCACGTAGTCAGTATTAGAATACACAACACAAAACACAAATGGCAAAACTCAAAACCTAAAATTTTGACAACGTTTAGACATCTTTGCTAACAAAGCACATCAGATGGTTGGGCCTCAGTTACTAGGGCCTGTGAAAAGAGCAACTTGTTAGCAAGGCACCTTAGAATAGATGGAGTAGTAAACTTAGTGGAAGGTTAAAGGTCAGATGGGGCCAAATCCTTAACCCACCACGTGGCCAAGATGGCGAATTCAAGATGGCAAATTTCTGAAAAAATGCAAAGAAAGCCTGAATAGATCAAGCCTACATTGGCTAGCCTTTGAGAGGGAAACTAGAGGGGGGTCCCTGGGACCCAGCCTGCGTTGCACTCTTCAAGGCACAAGCCAAAAAGTTGTAGAAAAAAGGGTAGAAAGTTGCAGATGAATGGCAGAGAGAGAGCAAAGAGAGCCTGAAATTAAACAAACTTCTATTTACCATTGCAGAAGCAAAAAACTGTGTACTTCTGAGAATGGCATAAAATTAGGCTCTCTGGCTTTCCAGGGAGCGCAGGAGGCATTTCAAAGGGGTTTCATGGCTCAGGCGTGATTCGTAGCACCCCATTAAATGAGTAGAGTCTGGTGAGTGAAGGAGAGCTGACCAGGCAGAAGCGGCGTCCCGACTTCCCCCTAGAGAGAAATGGCCAAGCCCCCAAAGCCAAGCGTCCTCAGCTTCAGAGGTGACCAGCCTTTCAGCTAAAGGCCGTAGGAGCTCTCTGGCTTGGCGCCACGTCTGGACAGAGACTGAGTAACAGAGAGCCGTAGAGTAGTTTCACTCACCAGAGTAGAGAAGTGGTATGGACGTGGATGTGAAGGCAGCAATGGTATCGATGCACTGATTCCGCCGCAGACAGACTGGTTCGCAAAAGGCCATCAGAACTGTCGGTATTCCTCAGAGCAAAAAGGGAAGAACAAACCAAAAAAAAAAGAAAAAAGAGGGGAAAAACAGAGAGGAATCCCACCTATCCTGACTTTAAGCCCTTTATCCGAGTCACGGCACCATTTATAAATGTTAGGTCCGCTCCTAGATGGCTAGCAGACTCCACCCTCCTTGCAGCAAAGTCTCCACCCAGTACCTGCATTACTAGGCAACTGGCACACCTGGAAGAGATCACATCTGCATCCACTGAGGTCACATCTGAATTTGATGTGGCCACACATTCCCCCCCCATACCCTGGATAAGGGCTAGCCCAGGCCCAGATTCTCTCTTCCTCTCTCTATTCGTTTCTAGCTCTCTGCTCTCTCTCCCTTTTCTAGCTCTTTTCTCTCTCTTTCCTTTCTTTCCTTTCCCAGCCATGTGGAGTGCCAACCTTGCCTGGTCCCAGCAGGTCTACTGAATAAACCTACCCCTTACCTGAATACCATGTGCGTGCTGGTGCTGTTCTTACTCGGCTACCTCTTTTTAAAAACCTAACACTTCCTTCCTTTCTTCCTTTCTTCCTTCCTTCCTTTCTTTCTTTTCCTTTCTGTCTTTCTTTCTTTCTTTCTTCCTTTCTTTCTTTCATGTCGGTCATGGGGCTGAACTTTGGGCCCGGGCACTGTCCCTCAGCTCTTCAGCTCAAGGCTAGTGCCCTACCACAGCACCACTTCTGGCTCTGAGGAATCGAACCCAGGGCCTCATGCATGCTGAGCTAACTTCCCAGCCCTCCACTTTGGAATTCAACTTAATGGTAGTGCATCTTAGTTTTTTTCTATTAATAATCTAACTCTATGACAGTTGTGCTCACTATATAATCTTCTGTGTGTGCAAAACATATTTAGCATTCTTGGAGAAGGTTGAATTCAATGGCTGTAGCATAATTTTGTGGAAAATAATCACTGCCATAATATTAAAAATGAAGAAAGGAAATGGAATCCTTCAGGGACTCTTGAAGCAGAAGATTGAGACTATAAGATATGAATTGATCCTCTACTGCATTTCCAGGGGGACATAAGACTTTCAGATGGAGTTGTCATGCTGAGCCACTAAGATCAATCTGTGTTAAAATGGCAAGAATCTCACTATTGAGAAAGACAATCATTTCATTTCCAGCAGAGGAAAATAAAGAGAGAGATTATTCCCCATCCAGATATAATTTCCTCTGTCTCAGTTTCAGTTGCCATTTGATTCAGTTATATGATAGTCATAGACTGAGCTCATTGCTTTATTTATTCTCACATTGAAAATAACTAAGTCTGAACTGTTTAAAAATATTTACTGCTAAAATTAATTCAAGAAGACTTAGTAACAGTCTGTTACTAAATACTGGTACTGAACCCTCTGTCTCCAGGCTGACATATAAATAAGAAAAGCAGATGGATGTATACAAGTTACCTGTCCAATAGTCTATATATATGTGCTGGGGGGAGGGGTGGGGAGAAAACCATAGACTCTTGAGATAACTTGTTCTCATTCTTAATCACAGAGTTGAGATATTTTTCTCTAGGTCTTGATAACCTTGTTTCAGGATAATTTCTTCTTATTAAGGATTTCACTAACTCCAATACTGCTGCCCAATTCTTTCCCTATGACTATCCCAGGTTGGGGTACATTGGGAGTCTGGTACATGTTATCCCAGCACTAAGTGTCAGTCCCATCATATAAACAAGGCTTGATAATTTGCTGCCCTTATACCAAATAAAGGTCAAAGGCATTGAACTGATGAGCTTAAAAATCAATGGTAAAGAGGGGTGGTTATGATGTATATGGGGAGAATAATTAACAACTTTGCTGCTTTCTATACAACAATTATCAGTAACAGCATGCATTTTTCAACTCCTTCCTATGAGTGTAAATCATTATGTGGCTTAGAAATGCTAAATCTTTATAACATCTAAATAGAATAGACCTCTGTTCTTTTAAGACTGCTGGATATTTGTAAGTTATATATCAAATATTGTTAGAACAGATGTTTGTTGAGGGCCTGTTATGCCCTTGGCTTGACCTTGGACAAGAGCACAAGGAAAGTGGTGAGTAAAATTGTCTTTGTTCCTGGGGAGCTTCTCATGGTCTAGCAGAGGAATAAACGATAAGGTTATTACAGGACAGGCAGGTATGTGCAATGGTGCAGTCACAGTGAACCTGTGAGTAGAAATGTCACCCAGCCTAGGAGTGTGAGTCATAGTCAGTCAGGCAGAGAAGGAGGGCATTCTTGCCTGAGGAGTACCTGAACCAAGGCATGGGAGCAAATATGGCACTGTGCTTAAAGGAATCCAAGGAGTTGCTGCTACCTTCTGCACTTAGCACTGTGAGGGCTGTGGAAAAATAGAGTAATTGAAGAAGAAGTAGAGGTCAAAGAGGTCATATGGTGTTGTATTTAGACTGAGAGCATGAAAAAGGAATTGAGGCTGACTTCCACATTTCTATTTTGTTAGTGCTATAGAGTAAGCTGGAGAATAGAGAAGAAGCAGGGTAAGAAGGAAAGTATTTAAGCTGTATTCATGATAAGCATGGTATGCATAAGAAGCAATTGCCTATACATGTCCATGTTCAACATAAAAGACCCACAAGGAATCAGGGCTTGTGCCGAGGGTGGTAGTGACTGAAACTGGGAGAGTGAGCAAATGCAGGGTGAGTGCATGTGATACCAGGAATTACCCACAGTTCTAGAGACTGGGTGGGTGTTCATGTGTCTGTTTTTCAGAACAGTGACTTGTGGCACCATGAGGACTCTGTGAGCCCCTGATGGTGTCTATGTTGGAATTTGCAGTTATGGTTGGTTTCATGGCAGAAGGGGATGAGAACTTGAAGATAGTGGCTTTGCCTGAGTCACAAACTGAAGAATGAGGGTGACCTTCAGAATTGGAAAATACAAGGCTTTTCTTCTTGGAGATCTGCAGCCTTAGTATGCTTTCTTTTTAACCCAGTGAGAATGATTTCACACTTTACTTCCAGAACTGTAATAGTATACATTACTCTTGCTTTGAGCATCTAAGACTATATTTGTTACAGCAGTAATAGACAACTGATGATGATTCCTTAAAAAAGATCCTGCTGAAGGTCAGAAGAATTTCTTTTGCCTCTGTCTTAGAGACAGTGATGTGGACTAGCTCAAACATTGGTCTATGAAATACAATAGTTATAATTGTAGACTCTGTGTACCAAATTGATCTCAGTCTGGCTTGAAGTTGGTGGGATATATTAAACCACAAACTGACAAATTCTATCAATCATCCTCTCATCCCAAGAGACAGTTACAAATCATTCACTAATACACAATTTGTTTGGAGTCTCCATGAAGATATTAATATCTTTAACTTCAGTTCCACTTTATGAAAACACAATTGGTACATATATCTGTACATAATACAGGGACAAATTATACTATCATTTCAGTGGAGTTCCTTTCAAACATTTCCACTTACTATCCAATATTAAAGAATGAGTCCTTAATGAAATTGGTCTTCCACTGTAACTCTTGTTTTATCTTTTAAGCCAATTTTATTAGGAGATGTAACAGAACTAATAAACCACAAGTATAGCTTGGTTCTAGCAAGGGTGAGGGCCATTTAGTAGTTATGGTTGTCAATTGATTTCCTGATGAACATGCAGCTCCAAGGAGAGTCATTTGACTTAATAGATATTGTCCGTGTTTATTATACTCTCAGTTGACTCTCATTCTATCTCCTCGCCAGAGAGCTGCCAATTTCTTTACTTCATTTCTTTTGTTAATGAATATAAAGCAGAAGTTTAAAATCTGCTTCAAGAAGTATGAAGTCTGGGTATCTAGAGATTTTATTGGTAAGCCCTACCATTAATATACTATATGACCTTCAACAAATGAATCAATGTATAATATAATAGTGTTATCTTCAAAACAGAAATTAAGTTCTAAAACAATTACTTTCATTGCTGCTAAACTATTAGGAACATATCTTACACTTTGTCTCTTATAACCTGAAGCAAATAAAAACCCCACTCTATATGCCTCCATGATGAAGATAGTGTAGCAAACTAATATTAAACAAGTAGGAACAAGACAAGGATAACAATAGCATGAAGTGTAAAATGTGACTTTTTTCATTATCTGAAAATAAACTGTTAAAGTATATCAATTTAAATGATAAAAAACAATCAGTGGTTTTTCTATATGCCAATAATCAGAAGAGTGTGGCTGAAATCAGGAAAGCAACTCCTTTTGTAATAGCCAACAAAAAAATAAAATACTTAAGAATTAACCAAAGAAGTGAAGGACCTTTATGATGAAAACTTTAAAAAAAAACTGAGAAAGGAAATTAAAGCAGAACTAAGGAAGTGGAAAAACCTCCCATGCTCCTGGATTGGGAGGATTAACATCATGAAAATGTAATACTACCAAAAGCTAACTATAAATTCAATGCAATACCCATCAATATCTAAACCTCATTCTTTAATGAAATAGAAGAAGCAACCCCAAAATTCATATGGAACAATGAAAGACCCCGAATACAATCTTTAGCAGAAACAACAGTGCTAGAGGAATATCAATAACAAATTTCAAACTCTACTACAAAGCCACAGTAATCAAAACAGCTTGGTACTGGTAAAAGAACAGACCTGAGGACCAATGGAATAGTACTGAAGACCCAGAAATGAACCTGCAGACCAATAACCACCTAATCTTCAATAAGGAGCAAAAAAAATAGGATGGAAGAAAGACAGCCTCTTCAGTAAATGGTGCTAGCAAACTTGGTTAAACACCTGTAGAAAACTGAAGTTAGTCTTTATATATCACCCTGCACCAGAATCAACTTCAAATAGATCAAAGACCTCAAAGTAAAAGCAGACACTCTGAAAATATTACAGGAAGAAATAAGAGCTACTCTAGGGCTCCTTGGCAGAAATTTTCTTAATAAAGACACAAACACAACAAATCAATGAATGGGACTCAATTAAACTGCAAAGCTTCTTCATGGCAGAGGACATAGCTAGCAAGATCAATAGAAAGTTCACTGATTGGGAGAAGATCTTCACTAGCCAGACAAGGGCCTCATATCTAAAATGTACTTGGAACTCATAAAATTAAATCCCCCAAAAACAAAATCTCAAGGAAACAACCGCCCCATTAATAAGCGGGCTAAAGACTTAAAGGGAGACTTCTCTGAAAAGGAAATAAGAATAGGTAATAGACACATGAAGAAATGCTCAACTTCTCTGGGCATAAAAGAATGCAAATCAAAACAACATTGAGATTGCTCCTCACTCCAGTTAGAATAGCTATAATCAAGAAATCTAATAACAACAGATGCTAGAGGGGATGTGGCCAAAAGGGAATGCTACTGCACTGTTGGTGGGAGTGTAAACTTGTTCAACCACTCTGGAAAGCAGTATGGGTGTTCCTCCAAAGACTACACATAGAGCTCCCTTGTGACCCAGCAATTCCATCTCTGGGCATTTACCCAAATGATCACAAACAAGACTATACCAAAGCTGCCAGCAGAACTATGTTTATTGCAGCATTATTCATCATAGCTAAGATATGGAACCAAGCCAGATGCCCTTCAGTGATGAATGGATCAAGAAAATGTGGTTTACACGCGCGCGCGTGTGCACACACACACACACACACACACACACCCTGGAATTCTGTGCTTCCATCAGAAAGAATGAAAGAATGACATTGCCTCATTTGAAGGAAATGGAAAGACTAGGAAAAAAAATCATAGTAAGTGAAGTAAGCCAGACCCAAAGAAACATAGGTCCTTATTTGCAATAATTACTATCTGTTTAGGATAACCTTAGCAGATGAGCAGAATAGCTCAATAACTATGTACATAAGACCATATAAGATGATGCTAAGTGAAATGAACTCCAAGACATGGACAAAAGCAGTTTTTCTTTGTTGTGGTTGTTTTTAATGTACTATGTCATCTTTGGTTTCTTTTGTATGTGCTTCTCCCTATGGTTACTGTATTTGATTTTGGTACCCTGGTATTGTATATATGTTTATTTGACTTAGGGAAGGGAAGGGGAACAACAGAATAGTGAAACAAAGGACAAGGGGGGAACCAGTGCAACAGCGATATACACAAGACAATAGGTTGGAAATGATCTGTACAGCTTGCGGGGGGGGGGGGGGCATTGTGGTAGAAAGGAAAGTAGGAGAAAAATGAGGGAAGGGGTAACAAGTTTGACAAGAAATGTACTATTACCTTACTTATATAACTGTAACCCCTCTATACGTCACCTTGACAATTAAAAAATTAAAAAAAGATGAGTTTAACAGGAAAATGGAGAGGAAAGACTCAAAATACAAGAAGGTTGAATAATATAAATACCAAATTTGAGCAATAGAAAGAAAATAGACCAAAAATAATAGAACTGAGACTCAGGGACATGTGTAAATATAGTAAAATAGTTCAATTTATTATCATTTGAGTTACATAATATGTTAAGGAAACTGGAAGCTAAAAGATATTATGACTTAAAATTTCCCAAATAGAGCAGCAAATAAAACTTTGGATAGAAGAAAATGAACTCTGAATGAAATTAATTGAAAGAAATATAAACCAAGACACTATGGTTAAATTTCTGAAACGTAAAGAGAAAAAGGCAGCCAAAATTAAATAAATATATATATTATACACATATACAAATATCTTAATGATCATTTCTCATTGAAAATTATGGTGCTCAGAAGGTAGAAAGTAGTTTTAAAGTGTTGAATAAAAACTGTGAATGCCAAATTCTACTTCCAGCACATTTCCTCCAACAATTGATGTGAATTAAAGATATTCTCAGACAAAAGAAAATTAAACAATTTGTTGCTAGTAGAGCCATACTGTAATGATTGAAGGAAATTCTCTAACTATAAGTAAAGTATAAAAAAGTATCTTGAAATATCAGGAAGAAAAAAATATGGAACAAGAAAAATATAATAATGCAATGGACTTTTTTGAATGTGCTAAATATATATTTTATGAAAGAAGCAAAATTATAACAATCTGGCATGGTTCTCTATACATAAAAAATAAATTATATATGACTGTTGGAGTAAAAATGGATGCAGGGACATAAAGGGAAATAAAATTTCTATGTTTCACTCAAGATAAGACATCAATACCCTTGGGCTGGGAAAGTGGCTCAGTGGTAGAATGCTTGCCTTGCATGCATGAGGCCTTTGGTTCAATTCCTCAGCACCACACTAAGCAGAAAAGCCGGAAGTGGCACTGTGGCTCAAGTGGTAGAGCATTAGCTTTGAGCCAAGAGTTCAGGCCCCATGACTGACAAAAAAAAGATATCAATACCCATAAGCTGTTATAAGTTATAAATACATAATATCTATAGAGTCTACTAAATAACTAGCCAAGGAAGACAACATAGGTAAAATGGAATCTTGTTTAAAAAGTTTCTATAACTCACAGAAAAATGGGAAAGCTAGAGAAAAGATAAATGATGGAGATAACAGAAAAGAAGAAATAAAATATGACTTCAGACTTAAATTTTAACTTTTTGATGATCACATGGAACATAGGTAGCTAAAATCTATCAACTATAAAACAAGTATTGACAGAGTGAATTAAAAGAATATAATCCAATTAGATGTTGTCTACAAGAAAGACACTTCAAATTTAATGATACAGGCAAGTTGAAAGTATAAGAATTGACAAAGATATACAATACAGGCATGGCCTTAAAAAAAGAAAGGCAGAATGGTTCTATTAACATTAGATAAAGTGGACTTCAGAGCACAGAAAATTACTACAGATGGAAAGGGGTATTATATAATGATAAAAGGGCCAGTCCACCAAAAAACATTGCTATCCTAAATTGTTATGTATCTAAGCAACAGAGATGTAAGATAGTGAAGCACAAACCAAAAACATAGGAACAAATCCACATGTATAGTTAGAAACTTCAGTATCTATTCTCCACAACCAGAAAAGAACAGTCAGAAAATCAACAAGAATATAAAATGCAACATCATCAAGAACCCTAATCTATCTTTATATAACACTGCATCCACAAAGGCAGAATAAACCTTCTGTCCACCATTCACAGAACTTACATGAAGACAAAAATTAAAACTTGACTTCTGTCAGCCTGGAATTCTATGCTCAGCAAAATTTTCTTTAAAATTCAAGGGATGATAGACTTTAAAAGTATCCAAAATGTAAAAGAACTTATCACTAGGAAACTTGTACTATAAGGAAGAACTTAATAACTAGCAGTCCTTTGATATCAGAATATTAACAGAGATCATTCAAGTAGAAGGAAATAATAGCAGCTAGAAATCTGGATCTTTGCAATAGAATGACTGGTGCAGGGAATGTAACTACATTGTGTATCCATTTTGTTCACCTATAATTGCATTTTATGTCAAAGATAATGATGTAAAGAAAAGTAGTAATATACTGTGGAGCTTATGCATGTTTTTCACAAATCATATCACAAAACAATACAGAAGCCAGAGAGAGGAAATGAAAAATAGAAAATAGTAAAAGTCTTAGACTATAGATTGGTGCAATATTACTTGAAGTCAGATTTTTATGCAAACTACATGGTAACAAAGTACAATCTACAACTAATCTTTTTTTTTGGGGGGGGTCTGGTGGTAGGGCCTGAACTCTGGGCCTGGGCACTGTCCCTCAGCTCTTCAGCTCAAGGCTAGTACTCTACCACTTGAACCACAGCGCCACTTCCGGCTTTTTTCTTTTTGCTTATGTGGTGCTGAGGAATCGAACCAAGGGCCTCAGGCATGCAAGGCAAGTGCTCTACCACTGAGCCACCTCCCAGCCCCTACAACTAATCTTGATTATAACTCTTGTTAATTCATGTACCTGTAAGACAGGATGATTTTATATTTTTGTGAAAAGTAAAAGAAAAGATAATATAAAATAGAGAACAAATGTGGACCACAGCAATGCCTTAGAGATTTCTAAGCCAAAACTGTATATTTGAAACTCTAACGCAAATCTAAGGTATGGGGAGTTATAGCCAATGAACATAGAGGGAAAAATGTAATCAGAAAAAAATGCTCAGTTAATCTGAAGGGAGGCAAAACAAACAAACAAAAAACAGGACAAACCAACAAGAAATGAAAAGCAGTAGCAAGATGAGAGTTTTAGACCTAATCATACTACTCATCACAATGAATGCAAATGGTCTCAGTATCCTAAGTGAAAAAGAGAAATTGTCACATATGAAAAATAGATAAGAGCAAAAAAAATGATACCTAGGAAGTGGCGCTGTAGCTCAAGTGGTAGAGCGCTCTCCTTGAGCTGAAGAGCTGAGGGACAGCGCCCAGGCCCAGAGTTCAAGCCCCACGACCGACAAAAAAAAAAATTGATACCTATAAAAAGTAAACTTCATATGTAAAACACAGAAAGTTTAAAAAAGTGAAGCAAGCTGTAATATAATAGCATTATTACGGGAAGTAGGAGTAGCTAACAATATCAAGGCTGATTTCAAGATGAAATCACTGGAAATAATAGACAATGTGACATTGTTTTAAAGCCTTAGATTATTAATGAGATATAATAGTAAGCTATAGTAATTGATGCAACTAATGATAGAGCTTCAAATTAGGTAGAGCAAAGCTGAACTTTCAGGAGAAACAGAAAACTTTATATCTATTGCCTGAGATTCCAGATTTTTTTAATTGAAGATGATAAGAAGAAAACAAAACATCAGAACATTAGAAAAGTTGAGTGATGCTTTCTGAGAGCTGGGCTTCATTAATAGTTGTACAGCATTTTGTTCAGTGATAGCAGAATATGCATGAGACAGAGAACATTTTCGAACTAGTTTGTATTCTGTGCCATTAAATAAGTGCCAATAAAAGGTTCAAGTTATATAAAATGTATCTTCTGACAACAGCAAAATTAAGTTAGAAATCAATAGCAGAAAGCTCTCTGAAAAATTCCCAAGTACTTAGACACTAAACAAAAACACTTAAAAGAGCCCACAGGTCAAAAAAAGAAATCAAAAGGGAAATTAAAAAGTAGTTTTGAATGGATCAAAGACCTTAATGTAAAACCAGAAACTTTGAAGCTAATAGGGGGAAGCACAAGGGAGGCTCTTCAAGATCTAGGCATTGGCAATAATTTTCTGAATGGAACTCCAATAGCTCAGGAAATAAGATCAAGAATTGAAAACTGGGACTGGATTAATTTAAAACATCAGTGCAGCAAAAGAAACAGTCAGCAGATTGAAGAGTCAGCCTACAGCATGGAAGAAAAATCTTTTCCTAGTATTTGTGTGACAGATGATTAATATCCAGAATATATATTAAGGAAGTTGAACAATCCAATTAATAAAGAGTCAAATGAACAGATGAAAATATGTATGAATTTACAGATGACAAAATACCAATGGCCAATAAATATGTGAAGAAATATTTAACATCTTTAGCCACTAGGTAAATGCAAACCAAAACTCCCTTGAGCTAGGTGCTGGTGGCTACCATCTGTAATCCTAGTTACTCCAAAATTCTGAGACCTGAGGATCATAGTTCAAAGCCAACATTGGCAAAAAAAATCCATGAGACTCTTCTCTGCAATTACCTAGCAAAAATCCAGGAGTGGAAGTGTGACTTAAAATGTAGAGATACCAGCTTTGAACTAAAAGTGAAGCAAGAAAATGAAGCCCCGATGTCAAGCCTCAGTACTAGCAACACCCTCCTATATACACGGGAAGAAAAGCAAAAGAAAAAACGACCATAACAATCACTCCATTCAGAAAAGCCATCATCAAGAAGAAATGTACTACTCATTACCTTACATATATAACTGTAACCCCTCTGTACATCACCTTGACAATAAAATGTAAAAAAAGAAAAGAAAGACAATGACTAGCAACAAATACTTGCAGAGAGGCAGGGGAAACATAGGCATGGGAAGGAAAGGAACCCTTGCTCACTGCTTGTAGCAATGTGAATTAGTCTAGCTACTATGGAAATTACCATGAGGGTTGCTCAAAAATTAAGAATAGAAATTCCATGGAATTTCTGAGTAGATACCCAAAAGATTCAATGTCAGTTTACAGCCAAGGTTGTTCAGATATTGCTACATTAATCAAAATACAATTAAGGGGGCTGGGAAGGTGGCTCAGTGGTAGAGTGCTTGCCTTGCATGCACAAGGCCCTGGGTTCAATTCCTCAGCTCCACATAAGCAGAAAAGGCTGGAAGCGGGACTTAGGCTCAAGTGGTGGTGAAGTAAGCCAGGCCCAAAGAAACATAGGCCCCATGGATTCCCTTATTTGCAATATCTAGTATATGTCTGAGTCAAGCAAAAAAGTTCAGATAAGGTGATGTTAGGGAAATGAACCCTAAGATATGTGTTCAAATGGTTTTTTCTCTTTCATGCGATTGTTTCTAACACATTTATAAGATTATTTCTTTGTTGCTTTGTATGTCTCTCCCCCACAGTATAACCCTTGCTTTCACTGTATTTGATGTCACTATAATTTGTGGAGGGGAAGGGGAAAAACAAATCATTTAAACAGGGATACAGGTGGACTCATTGCAACAATGAGATGTACAAGTCGTTATGTCAAAAAATGAATTTTACAACTTTGGTGGGCGGGGGGTAGCGAGGAGGATTGGGTGGGGGGGCGGGGGGAAGATGAGAAGAGATGAGAAGAGGAAACAAAAGAGGAGGCTACAATGCAGATAAGAAATGTACTCATTATCTTGCCTATGTAATTGTAACCCCTCTGTACAGTATTTTCACAATAAAAAATAAAAAGAAAAATAAAAAAAGAAGAATTTAGGTTTTAACATTTCTAACATGAATTAAACTATAATATAATGTACTTATGAAATTTAATTGAAATATCCTTCCATAAAAAGACTGATGTTTAAAATGTTGGTGTTTTACTTAGTTTTAGAAATCTTGGTATTTAAGGAAAAAGAGTATAATAACACCACATAAATAATTTTGTTCAGATGATGTGTAGTAGAAATTGAGAATGTAGGAGGAATTGTAGGGAGAAACATTTTGATCACTGATGTGCCTTAAAACTACTGGATGAATTACATTGAGGGTAGTCAAATAAAATAGATCACTATATCACAGTCACTGCATAGAAAGTGGTTACGTTTGACTTAAGACATGTTGGATATTATGAAAATAAATATGTACTGAATTTAGTCTCTCAAAAAATAAATTACTTTGCTAAAAATAAAAAAAGATTTAATTGTATATCCCACAAAATTAAGAAAAGTAAGGAAAAGGGGTGGGTGGAAGGGGAGGTAAGAATGTTGAAGGGGGTGACAAAGGTCAAGATGCATTTTAATCATAAACTGCTTTAGTATATGGCGCCTCCTTCATCCAACTCCTTAAATATAGTAAAAAGATACTATAACAAATAAAAAAAGAGGGAAGGAAGCAAAGGGAAGAAAGGAGAAAAGGAAAGAATTTGAAATCATAGTTGTATGAGTTATAGACAATGAATTACATTCAATAAAAAACTTTACAAAAATAAATCAAAAAAAGAAAAGATTTTTTTTAAAAGTCATGTTCACAGCAAAATGTAAGTAAAAAGATATGTTGGATCACTGTAGTAGAGGAGGAATGGCCGACATGCCTACAGCCTTCCATGCGTATTACATTAGGCCCAGCCACTTCTGATCACAAGGGAAGAATGCATTTACAAGAGCAGTTTCATGGCTCGGATGTTTCTCTCCTGCTGTTTTTCTCACTTTAACTAGAAACTTGACCTTTAGACATTGAACAAGATGAGATTACCTAAATTCTTCATGCTTTGGCAAGCTTAGCAAAAGAAATGCCTTATGCAAATAGAACTTTTTTTAAATTTTAAGTGTCTGTATTAAAATATTTCCTTAGACATTGCTCTTAAAGAATAAGATCCTCTTTCCTGCAAAGGTCATAGCATATAGGATTTTTCTTCTTATAATTTGTTTCTTTAATTACTAACATTGATGTTATAACTTTAAGTCAAGATTCCTGGTTATTTTAAATATCATTATCTTGTTTACAAACATGTTGGCTTCCTGGGGTATTTAAAATAAGCTATTAAACATTATTATTTATTATTTATTTATTATTATAAGTAAACTATTAAACATAAGATAAATTCAAGAAGCATATGCAGAAGCAAATCAATGTTTAAAAACTACAGTAATAATAATTGAAAAAAATCAAGTTCATATAAATCATGAATATAGCTTTGAGACAATGTATAAATAATTCAAATGAATTAAAAAAAATCTACCCTGAGAATTCGGAGTCCTGTGCAGAATCCATGATTAACAAATATTAATCCTATGTAGAAATATACAGACATGACAAAATCAATGTATCATTTGAATATGTTTTTGACTACTTCCATATTTGTCTTTTTTAATATTTAAAGTAGTAATTTGGATAGAATTGTTTCTTTTGGAAATATAAATAAAAGTGAAAGTCACTTTTTTTGTAGTTCTAAAGCCATTCTCTATCAGAAGTTACTGGCTTTGCACAGAGGATTCTGAACTCATTCACTCTTCTTTCTAATGCCATTAGAAAGTGATGGTGTTTGTGGTCATTTGGGTAAATGCCTAGAAGTAGAATTGCTGGGTCATAGGGGAGCTCTATGTGTAGTCTTTTGAGGAACCTCCATACTGCTTTTCATAGTGGTTGAACAAGTTTATACTCCTACCAACAGTGCATAGGGTTCCCATTTGGCCACATCTCCTCCGGCATCTGTTGTTATTAGATTTCTTGATTATAGCCATTCTAACTGGGATGAGGTGGAATCTCAATGTTGGGCTATACTAAAGCTACCAGCACAACTATGTTTATTACAGCATTATTTACCATAGCTAAGCTATGGAACCAACCCAGATGCCCCTCAGTAGATGAATGGATCAAGAAAATTATATATACATATATATATATGTATATATTTGTATATACATATATATATATATATAGAATTCCATTATGTGTGTTCATATATGGAATTCTATGCTTCCATCAGAAAGAATGGCACTGCCCCATTTGTTAGGAAGAGGAAAGACTTGGAAAATATCATAGTAAGTGAAGTAAGCAGGTCCTTATTTGCAGTAATTAGTATAAGTCTAGGATAAGCTTAGCAGATGAGCAGAATAGCTCAATAGCTATGTACATATGGCCATATAAGATGATGCTAAGCAAAATGAACTCTAAGACATGGACACAAGAGGTTTTTCTTTGCTTTTGTTGTTTTAATGTACTATGTGATCTTTGGTTTCTTTGTACGTTTTTCCCCTATGGTATATCCTCTGTTGTTACTGTATTTGTTTTTTTTTTGGGGGGGGTTCTGGTCATGGGGCCTGAACTCTGGGCCTGGGCGCTGTCCCTCAGCTCTTCAGTTCAAGGTTACTGCTCTACCATTTGAGCGACAGCACCATTTCTGGCTTTTTTCTTTTCTGCTTATGTGGTGCTGAGGAATTGAACCCAGGGCCTCATGCATGCAAAGCAAGCACTCTACCACTGAGCCACCTTCCCAGCCCTGTTGTTACTGTATTTGATTTTGGTGCCCTGGTATTGTATATACATTTATTTGAATTAGGGAAGGGGAACAACAGAATAGTGAGACAAAGGTCAAGGGTGGAACCAGTGCAACAGCGATATACACAAGACAATATGTTGGAAATGATCTGTACAACTGGGAGGTGGGGTTGGGGGAAGGTACATAGGAGAAAAATGAGGGAGGGGTAACAAGTTTGAAATGTACTTATTACCTTACTTATGTAACTGAAACCCCTCTGTAATCAACTTAACAATAAAAAATAAATAAATATTAGGCTTAAAAAGAAAGTGAGGGTGTTTCACTGCCAGAAGCCTAATGAAATTCCCCATGCGTTCCAGGCATCTGGGTAGTTTTCAAGTAACTAGTGCCTGGCTACAAATCAAAGCTCCTCTTTCATAGTGTTATAAAATATTGATGGATTCATACATATTCTTTACACATTTTACTTTAAGCTTAATAGCTTTGTGAAAGAATAAGTTAAGTTGGTAATTCACTTAAGTGTATTGGGTTTTAGAGTTATTAAAATCTGTGGTCATGACAGGAAACAACTAGTGCAATTTGAAGTTCTGTTACCTGCTCTCCCTCTCTTCTTTCCCCCTCATCTCACCACTTCTGTTTTTTCCTTCCCCTCCTATCTCCTTCTTTCTCCTCTTCTTCTTTCTTCTTGACTCTAACTTTTCTTCTCTCTACCCTCTTTCTCCCATCCTGTCCCCTCTCTCCTGTCTTCCCTTCCTTCTTCCTTCCTCTTCTCTCTGTTTCCCCTCTCCTTGAGTATGGCAGTGAACTTTTACATAAAGTACTACAGGCGTGATCACTTTGATAATTAACTGATAAATTGTGTTTCATTAAAATTTAGGAACTTCTCTATGAAAGGTTATGTCCAGAGACAGAATAGACAAGCCATAGACTGAGATAAAATATTTGAAAGATACCCGTAATAAATAATTACTATTCAGATGTGTAAATGACTTAAAAATAATGGTTCTTTTCTTCTTTCCTTTTTTCTTTGGTTTATTCTCTTCTATCACTGTTTATTTTTAAATTTCTGTACCCTTTGTCTTGAATATATGTTTATCTGATTTGGGAGGGGAAGGGAACCACAGAAATGGTGCACAATGGGTGAACCAATTCCACAGTGAAACCCACTGGACATTATGTTGAAAATGAACTATATAACTTGGTGGAGTTGGGAGGATGAAAACTGGGAAAGAATGGGTGGTGTAACACAGTTTTCAAAAGGAAATATACTCATTACCTGAATCATGTAAATGTAACTCCTCTGTATATCACCTTCACAATAAAAATAAAAAAAGAAAAAATATAAATTAAAAAAAACCTTAAAAAATGGGCATGAGAACTTAAAAGACATCCCAACAAAGAAAATAAGGAAACAAGAAATACAACATTCTTTGTAGATAACATGATGGTTCATATAAGACATCTAAAAGCATAAACAGCAACAATAAAACCCTCCTCTGGAACTGAGGGGAAATTATAGCATTGTTACAGTATACAAGTTACTATACAGAGGGTCATTACTTGCTAGTTTATTACTTAGGGCCTATTTCTGGGTACAAATAAGTTACTATACTATAAAAATGGGAACAGCCGTACAATCATCTTCTGCCCCATCTTCTGCAGATGAACAATAAGTATATGAAAAGATGCTCTACCCCATATGTCGCCAGAGAAAAACACATTAAACAATGAGATTCCACATGAGTGCCTGGTGGCTCACATCCTAATCCCAGCTAGACAGGAGGCTGAGATGTGAGGATCATGATTTGAAACCAACATGAGCAGGAAAAGCTGTGAGAATCTAAGCTCCAACTAACCAACAAAACTCTGGAAGTGAACCTGTGGTACAATTGATAGAGTTTTAGTTTTCAGCAAAAAGCTCAGAGACAGCACCCAGGCCCTGAGTTCAAGACTCAGGACCTGCACACACACACACACACACACACACACAGAAGCACATGCACCACAATAGAGGAAAGCAAGGAGGAAGACACAAAATAAGTGGGAAATGGAACAACATACAACAAAGGGGCCCATCGGCTTCACTGGACATAGATGAAAAAGAACCAAGCAACCCAAAGACAGTGATGGGAAAGGAAGAATGAGAGGGAAAGAGGGAATAGCTTACACTAAGCAAAAGGAAAGAAATGTAAACATCACCTGATGTGGAAGAAATAATTGTATTGTCAAAGCTCATAGAATTCACAAACTGTATAGACCACAGTAATGACAATTTACCTTGTGAAGGTTAAAATCCCAATTAAAAAAGAAAAGAAAAGTGAGAGAAGGAATGGGTTAGGAGAGATGGGTGACAATGTTGTCAGACACCTTGTATTCATATACTGTTTTGTAGAATGGGACCTTCTTTGTACAACTACTTAGAGATAATAATAATAATAAATGTTTTTTTAAGAAGCATGTGCGCACATGAGATTCCACTACAGATCTATCACAGCTGCCCAAATTCACAACTACCAAATGCTGACACACATGTGTGCTGGTGTAAATGCTAAGTGGGGGAACAAAGTTGAGAGACCATTTGGCAACTTCATGCAAAGCTAGACACATTTGTATCATATAATCAAGCAGTTCTTTTGTATCTACCCAAAGGAGTTGGCAACTTATATAAACATAGATGATTATAGTAACTTTATCCAGATATGTTAAAATTTGGAAACAATCAAGTTGTCATTCAGTGGGTTAATAGATAAATGGATACATCCAGACAATGGGATATTATTCAGCATAAAAAAGATACAGGCTATTAAGCTATGAAAAGAGGAAACCTAAGTGCATATCATAAAACAAAAGAAGCTAATTTGAAAAGGATACATGTTTATGATTGATTATATCCACTCCATACTCTGTAAAAGGAGAAAGGACAGAGATAGAAATAAGATCAGTGATTGCCTAAGTTGAGGGGATAGTGGGGGATGAGTAGGTGGAGCACAGAGGACTCAGTGCAGTGATGCAATTAAGCATGATGTAATAATGGCTAGCTGTCACTTTACTAATGTCCAAACTCTGATGTATAACACCTAAAGTGACCCTAGCAGGAATGCTGGCTGATCATAATGGGTCATGATAGACTCAACAGTTGTAACCAATGATCCACTCTAGTGGTTGTTCTGATGATGGGGGAGGCTGAGTGTGCACCAGGAGATAGATGGAAAACTCTTTGCACCTTCCTGCCAGTTTTGCTGTGAACTAAAAATGGCTTTAAAATTACAGCCCATTTTGAGAAAAGTTATGTGTTAACTAAAATGAAATTGATTGACTTTCTTGGATGGATTCAGAGACCCTGAGGATTATATATACATACATATACTTAGTGGTATGGGTAAGGTACATGTGTACATGCACACACACATACACACACACACACATCCAGACACTGTGCCCTCTGTGTACATGGATTTCTAAGGCAGCTACAGGGCACAGATGAGTTATTATCACCCGTCAGGATGAGAATAGTCACACAGTCCATTCTCTGCTTGTTTCTGCCCTGCTCTTTCAGTGTGCCTACAAATCCCTGAAGGTTTAAGCCCTTTAAAGCTGAGGAAGAAGCCAGAAATTAGTGGCATACCTGTAATCTTAGCTAATGAGGAGCAGGCTGAGATCTGAGAATTACAGTTTGAAGCCAGCCCAGGCAAACCAATCTGAGATACTCTTATTTCCAATTAACTAGCAAAAAGTAATACTCTAGCTCAAGTGCTAGAGTACCGGCCTTGAGTGAAAAAAAAAGCCAAGCATGTAAGGCCCTGAGTTTAAGGCTCAGTACCTGCACCAAAAGAAGAAAGAAGAAAATAAAAGAAAAAAAACAACAACAAAGCTGAGGAAGAGAATTGGTGAGCTACCCTGATGATACTGGGCTGTCTCCAGGTGAAGGGCTCAGTGACTCTGGGTTTTATATTGAACAGTGCCTTTCAAATAAGACCCACATGGCTGATTTTCAGCATGCCAAAGCCCTAGAGGACATTACATGGATTGAATTACAATTTCTAAGAGAGGCACCCAGACCTAAGTATTTAAAGAGTGAAACTGATCCTGCTTGTTTTGAGCCAGAGTAGCAGTGAGTTGTCCTGGTGCTTTGAATTAGCCACAAGACCTTTTCCAGATGATACATTGGCTTAGCAAATTCCCAAATATGTCTTAATTATATTGAAATGGCTTTAGAGTCTTTTACACAACTCAATGTTCTTCTAAAAACTTTCTAACTCTTAAAGTGTAGGGGTGTGTGTGTGTGTGTGTGTGTGTGTGTGTGTGTGTGTGTGTGAACGCTGAAGATGTAGACCAGGCCTTTTTGTACATTTCTACTCTTCGAATGAATTTATCTCAGCCTGCCTTCCCAAATCAAGCAAAGGTCAGGTGACTCACTTGAACACACTCCAGGTTGGAAGAAAACTGACCCAAGTTCTAATGTTGAAGCTGCCACATGCTTCCTGATGAACTTGTCAGGTCATTAAAGCAATCTGAACCTTGAGATTCTGAATCTGTCTAAAGAGTAGCACTAGAATTTTGTTACCTAAACTCCAGCTTTCTGATTATCTACTACTGTAATGATTTTCATCAGAGTTCCACTCTACTTACATAGTATTTAATTTAAAGCTTTCTTTAAGGCTGAGTAACAGTGATTCATGCTTGTAATCCTGCTACTCAGGAGGCTGAGATCTCAGAAGCATGGTTTGAAGACAGCCCAGGCAGGAAAGGCTATAAGACGTTTATCTGCGATTAACTACTAAAATGTCAGAAGTGGAGTTGTGGTTCAAGGTAGAGTGCCAGCCTTGAGAAAAGAAAAAAAAGACAAAGGACATTGCCCAAGCCCTGAGTTCAAGCCTCAGTATTGGAACAAAAGAAAAAGGAAAAGGAAAAGGAAAAAAAAGAAAAAGAAAAAAAGAGCTTTCTTTGAGGCAGAGTGGCATATGCCTGTAATCACAGGTATTCATGAGGTGGGGATTGGGAGAATCATGATTTGAAATCAGAGTGGGCAAAAGAGTTAGCAAGACTGCACGTTGATTAATAAGCTAGATCTTTTGTGCACGTTTGTGATCCCAGCTATGCAGAAGGATATAGATAGCGGAATCATAGTCTGAGGCTGCCTGAACCTAATTATTGTAAAACCAAAATCGCTTTCTTCATATTGATAAATTCTCCTCAACCCAATTTTAAATAAAACCTTGATCATTTCTATAAATAGATAATCAATATAACAATTCATAAGGACATATTTAAAATAAACATGTTTTCTGACAAAGGCTTTGGGATCAGACTGATTTCTTTTCTTCAGGATGAACAATATGTTGGAGATGAACAACTCATCTCCAACAATGTTGGAGATGAGTTAAGAACAGGTAAATACAGAAGGGGAGAGAGTCTGTGTGAGAGAGATGTAATTTACTTTCTTATGAGGTTTTTTTTTAAAAAAAAACAATTGCAGAGGGAACAATCATTTTCCTCTGTGAGATTTCGTTTAAAGCTGGTTTCATATTTCGGGTTTCAGGAAGCATTGCACCGAATGGGTCATTAAGGGTCTGTTCAGCTCATGCTCTGCTCTCACTAGAGAAGGACATACACTAGAGAGCATTCTCTGCCTCTCCCTCAATGCTGCCACATGCTGTTCCGACCTGCACAGAGGCAAGACATTTCATAGCTGAAGGACAATTTGTACCTTGGCAGAAGGTGCATTAAGTTTCATATTGCAGAATATGAGTTCTGAAAAGTACAATGCTGTTTTGAGAGCCAGTAAATGACACATTTAGATGGTCGAGGTGATGGTCTGTAGTCAGTGCTTTACCCCTTAGGCTGGCTGAGTTAATACATATAATGTGGCTGTCTGAAGTTCTCTTGCTTCTGAGAAGTTATTTTCTTTATTTCACACTCTATTGACCTCTCAAAGATAAGGTATTAGAACAATTTTCCCAACTAAATGGGCAGAAGGTGCCATCTTAAAATATTCTCCTACTTTTTAAAATTTAAATCACTAGCTGCTAAACCTGCCAGGGTTTCTCTGCTTCACCTCCAAGCCTTGTGTCAGGGGACTGGAAAATCAATGCTCCTATCCCATAATCCCTGTTCAAGGTAATCCTGTACAGCATTATAAAAGCTACTGTCTTTATGGTACATTGATAAAGAAAAACCCACTGCACTTCTCTGTCAGGCAGCACCTTAAGATAATCTTAGTATTTACCTTCTTTAAACCATAACACTGGATTTAATTCCAGCTCATATTCTCATCCATGAGCAAGAGTAGTGGTATATCTGTCATGGGAAGCAACCCTGCTACAAAATGATAATAAATATTGGACCTGTTTAGTTCCCTGCTACTCAAAACCCTTGGTCTAGATATGGTCTAGAGTAAAACAATCCAGTAATTGGCTTTGAAAATTCTATTGGTATCCTTGTCACTTTTTTCCCAAATACATTATACAGACTGTGGTATGATATACAAATAATTTCTTAAATCAAAATGATTCAAAAGGAAACACATTTCAGAATTACCTCATAATTTAAAGCCTCTTTGTATTTACTACTAGAGTGGTAGATTGCTTAGAATGACTTAGAATGTCTCTTAGTCATTTGTTTTTCTCAAACACAGAAATTTGCTTACAATAAATTTTGAAGAAAGAAGACATCGAATGGAAGAAGGGACATAATAAAATGAGAGGGGATTTCAGCTAAGGAAATTAATGAATAGAAAACAAAAGAGATTATATACTACCTATAAGGGACACTTCCTAGATAAAAAATACGAATGTATATTCTACAGGAATCCCTTATAAAAGTAATTTTGAGATTCAGCTTTCAGGAGATAGCATAGAAGGCTAGGTAAAGGGATCCCACTGTCCTTAAACATTGAACTATGTTACTTCCTTCTTTCTGCTACCTCTTCCAGCTGTTGTGATGTGAATAAACAGCTCCTGTGAATAAACCTGTCTGAATCTGCTGGGCACTAGTGGCTCATGCCTACAGTCCTAGCAGGCTAAGATCTGAAGATGGCAGTTCAAGGCCAGCCTGAGCAAGAAATTCTGTGAGATTCTTGTCTCCATTTAACACCTAAAATACCAGAAATGAAACTGTTGCTTAAGTGGTAAGAGTGTTCACCTTGAACAAAAACCGCTCAGGGCCTGAGTTTAAATCCAGGACTGGCACAAACAAAAAACAAAGGCCTAAATTCTGGGTCAAATCTATGACATTTTCTTTTATCATTATTGCCCAAGAAATGATTTTTCTCCTAAGTATGAAACAATTTCTTTGGTCCCTCTGAGCTCTGTGGACCCATATGGATCTTACTTAGCTTTTTCACTGTTAACAGATCACATTTTCAGTGTGACCCAAACACCTGCTGTAGGTATTTCCAGGAATGCAGCTATACCATCTAAAACAGACTACACATTAGAATTTCCAAGATAATTAGAGGGTTGGGAGCTAAGACCACATAAAGACCTCTAGGAACACAGGAGGCAAAGAGGTATCTTCACTACGTAGAAAATCAAGATAGTAATAACAAATAAAATACCCTCTCCTCATAATATTAAATGAATCCAAGGGAACTGTTCTCTAAATATTTATATTATTAGGATTCATAGGTGTGTTAAATGATATGGCTTAATGATATATTTTAATGAAATGTATTTTAATGATCTTTTAAATGATACGTTTTCAGTAATCAAAGTAAAAGAAATGTGCCCTTTCACTCAATTCTTTCTGTTATTTTCAAAATTCAGCAAGCATCTCTCACATATCAATGGTGTAATTTAAAACAGATTTTTAATGAGTATGCTGTCATCTTTTGGCATGTGTAAATTGTTTGCATAATTCTCAATTAGACTTGAATTAAAAATGTTTATGGATGTTTACAGAATATAAATTAATTAGAATGATCACTCAGGTTGTCAATCAAAATATAAATGACTATCTCATATGAGGAAGCTAATAAAAGTTGACCTGAATGCAGAATAGAAATTACTAGAGGTTGGGGAGGGTGGATGAGTGAACAAAGAGTTTGGACATGGTATCAGAACACAAATACCAGGAATAGTCATGTGTGACATAGAAGATCTAGAGGAGAACTTTATGAAGCACAAACTCCTCAAACATAAAGAAATTATTAGATATACTAATCACCCCAATTTGGCCAGTGAATGACATGAAATGTGTTGAAATAGTGATGATCAATTGTACCATACATGCAGATGAACAAAAACAACATATTTAGAAGCAAAAACAAAAATATAAGCCATTATAAATGTGTTCATTCCTTTATAATTGAAATATTTGATCTGTGACTGTATATAATAGAAAATGGGTTTTTGGACAAATCAGATCAACCATGCACTGGAAACGAATTGGAAAACAAGGATAACATGTATTTCAACTACTATCTTAGAAACATCTACAACAAAGAATGTATTTCCAGGCTACAAGAGATGGGGGAAAGCCTAGTATTGGACGTGAATGATATGCAGAAGCCTGGGCTGCAGGCTGTTTCTATTGCAGGATAGGTAGGATTCATAGAACAGCAGTTTCGAAGGTCATCCTACAGATGAAGATCACAGAAGGTCTGGAGAGAGTCCAGAAGACCTCACTTACTGGATGAGAAGATCCTACCAGGCTATTTCCCAGGGTATAGTAAACCAGAAGTGGAACAGACTATGAGAAACAGTCAAAATGCAAATCAACTGCCTCAAGCAGTTCGTGTTTATGGTAGACTCATGCTCCAGGAAGAAAGAATACACACATCTTTTTTTCTCAAAGAAAAGTATCAGGTACCTTCTTTAGGAGTCTGGTAGCAATGAGCTATGAGGAAAATCCATGTGGGAGAATCAGCAGAAACAAAAAAAACCCTGACCATAGAAAAGGACTTAGAATTCTTGAGAGACTGGATCTATTAGACCTGAGCTGAAAAGTAACTATACTAATCATGTATAAAGAAATAAAACGTAAGCTTCTTTGGAGATATCTACAGAGATGGGAAAGTTATACAAAGGGATGCAATATGTTAGAAAAGAACCACATGGAGTTTAGTAAAGGAACAGGATTTCCTGATTAACCTGCAAGAAAAAAGAAAATATAGATATATAAAATTTATAAGATATGTAATATACGTTTTAAAACATAAATTTACAAAAATATATTGTATATTATATATAAATTTAGGTTTAAGAATTTACTATACACATCTATAGAAATAATAGATATCTTCCATTTAAACTGAAAAATAGTATGAAAAAGTCTCCAAAATATAATAAGAGGGCAAGGCATGTTGGTGGAGAGAGAGATGAGAGAAGGAAAAAGAGAAGGAGGAAGAGGAGGGGGAGGAGGGAAAAGAAGGAAAAGGAGAAATGATTGTGAACTGTACAAAATTTTTGAATTCAACTTTATATTTTGAGGGGACTGTAGGCTCATATATAGTTATTAGTAAAAATATAGAGGCATGCCTTGAGTTGGAGAGCGCATGGGCAGGGCCCAAGCCCAGGGTTTAAGCCCCACAACTGACAAAAAAAAATACAGAGGCATCCCCCCATATGCCATGTACTTCACCAAGTTTGCCCCTGTACTAGCATCTGGTAAAACTACAGTACAGCATTGCACCCAGGAAACTGACATTGATCCATTACAGACAGTCCTAGTTTGGAAGGACCTATTTCTTGTCCTTTATCAGACATATTTACTTCTCTCACCAACCTTTTCCAGATCATTGGCAGCCACTAACATGCTACTTTTATATAATTTTGTCATTTTATATAAATGATACATACATGGAATCATCTGGTATATGTTCTTTGGAGCTTGAATTTTTCTCGTTATTCATTGGAGATGCACATTCTATATGTTCGCAGTTCACTGTATAGTATGAGTGAGTACACCAGAGGCTGGTCAGCCATTCATCCATCAAAGAGCATACAGCTAGGTTCCTTCTAGTTTTTGGTTATTACAAATAAAGCTCTTAAGAACATTCACCTACAAGTTTTTGTGTGTGAGTACATTTTCATTTCTCTAGTTTAATGATTAAGAATACAATTACTGGGGGCTGGGAAGGTGGCTCAGTGGTAGAGCGCTTGCCTTGCATGCCTGAGGCCCTGGGTTCGATTCCTCAGCACCACATAAGCAAAAAGAAAAATCCGGAAGTGGCGGTGTGGCTCAAGTGGTATTGTGCTAGCTTTGAGCTGAAGAGCTGAGGGACAGCACCCAGGCCCAGAGTTCAGGCTCCACGACCGGATGAA
This sequence comes from Dipodomys ordii, assembly GCF_000151885.1. NCBI lineage: Eukaryota > Metazoa > Chordata > Mammalia > Rodentia > Heteromyidae > Dipodomys > Dipodomys ordii. Next base: position 21,885,764 of record NW_012267225.1, read on the forward strand.
AAAAAAAAAAGAATACAACTGCTGGATTTAATGGCAGTTCTCTTTATCATTTTATAAGAATCTCTAAGACTAGCTCTGTTATTTTACATTACTGCCAACACTATCTGAGCAATTCCTTATCTCTGCATCTTTGTCAACTTCAGGTTGTCATTGTTTCATACATTGACTATTTTTTTCTGACATTAGTTGTGAGTAGTAATCTTACATAAAGACCTTAATTTGCATTTTGCTAATAGCTAATACAGTTTCAGGTGTGAGTTTTACATGCCTCTGTTGAATTGTCTGCTCACATCTTTTATCAATCTTCTAACTTGATTACTTGATCCTTTTATTGTGAGTCTTCACAGTTCTTTATGGTTTACAGTTGCTTGTTGTTAATCTGATACGCGGTTTGCAAACAGTCTTCCAGCCTAGAGTTTGTGTTTCTATCTTTTCAATGGGTTTTTGGAGAGCAGCAATTTTTATTATTATTATTATTATTTGATGAAGTCCAAATTATCAAACTTTTCTTGTTTACCTCATAATTTTGATGTCAAATGTAAGAATTATCTGTAGACTAAATCCTAGATATTTTTCTTGTTTATTTTCTAAAACTTTTATAGCTTTACATATTCAAATTTATGACCCATTTTGAATGATATTTTATGTAAGTATGAGTCAAGCTTCTTTGCTTTTTTTTGCCAATAGAAATCCAATTTCTCCATACTTGAAAACATTCGTTCTTTCCTTTCCACACTTAATTTCTTTTGTATCAGTGTCAAAAAATCTGAAATTACATCTTGCTACTCTCTTCTGTTCTATTAATATCTTCTGCCTACGTTATTTTGATTACTGAAACTATATATTAGATTTTAATATAATTCTTCCTACATGCTTCTTTTTAAGTTATTCCAAGACCTGCACCTTTGCAAAAAATAAGTTTAAACATATCTTTGTGTGCAAAGAAACAAAATTCCTGTTGAAATTTTGTAGGAAATTACACTAAAAGTTCACATCAATTTGAAAAGAATAAGACAAATAGACATCTTTGTTGAATTGTCCAGAAACATGGTATGTCTTGTCATTATGCTTCAGAAACTTTCTTCAGTATTTTGTGATTTTTAAGATATTAATACTATCATATTTTATCCATTTACAGCTAAGTATTTCAAATTATTATGTATACTTATCAATAAAATCATGTTTTCTTTTCTATGTATTAATGGTGTATACAGAAAAGGGATTAGTGTTTTGTGTTGAGCCTAAGTCCTACAGAGTTTCTAAACTCACTTATCAGTTCTAAATGTTCTGGGATGTGTTCTGTAGATTCCTTAGAATTTCCAGTATAAAAGTTCATGTAATTGGCAAATACTAATGACATTATTTTATTAGGTAATCTGTATGACTGTGTTCTTTTTAGAGTTCCAAGTTCCCAGCCATTTTACCTTCTTTTCATTGGCTGGTATACTCCTATGTGCTTGCTGTTGTGTAGTACCCAGGGTTCATTTTTAATGTTTTTCTTATTGTAAAAATATTGTACAGAAGGGTTACAGTAACATGAGTAAGGTAATAAGTACATATCCTATTGAACATTGTTTTCCCCTACCATCCTTTTCCTCCCCACCTCCCCAACTCCTCCCTCCTCCACCCAAAGTTCAACATAGTGTTTCATACATCTCATTGTTACAATGGGTCAACCTATATCCTTATTTCAACATTTTGTTATTTCCCTTCCCCTCCCCCAAATAGAAAAATGTATATACAAGATGCAGGGCACTGACATCAAATACAATGAAAACAGGGGTTATATCATGAGGGAAGAACATACAAGAGAAACAAAAAAAAATCACGTAGTATATTACACATACGTTAAAAAACAATAGCATGAAAGAAAAAATCCACTTGTGTCCCTATCTTGGGGTTCATTTCACTTAAAATCATCTTATCTGACCTTTTCTGCTTGTCCCAGACATATACTAGTTATTGCAAATAAGGGAAACCATGGGACCTATGTTTCTTTGGGCCTGGCTTACTTCACTTAATATAATTTTTTCCAAATCTATCCGTTTCCTAACAAATGGTGTGATATCATTGTTTCTGATGGAAGCATAAAATTCCATTGTATAAATATACCATATTTCTTGATCCATTCATCTAATGAGGGGCATTTGGGTTGGTTCCATATCTTAGCTATGATAAATAATGCTGCAATAGATATAGCTGTGCTGGTACCTTAATATAGCCTTGTTTGTGATCATTTGGGTAAGTGCCCCAAAGTGGGATTGCTGAGTCTTAGGGGAGCTCTATGTGGAGTCTTTTGAGGAACCTCCATACTGCTTTCCAAAGTGGTTGAACAAGTTTACACTTCCACCAACAATGCAGTAGTGTTCCCTTCTGTCCACATCCCCTCCAGCATCTGTTGTTATTAAATTTCTTGAGTATAGCCATTCTAACTGGGGTGAGCTAGAAGTTGTCTGGGAATGAACTTTAAAAACAGAAGAGAAACATGTACAAAGGCTCTGTGACGGAAGCAGGCTTAGTATCCTATGGGAATAATAAAGAACCCAGTGTCTGGAGGGAAGTGAGGAGTAAGGAATGACTAGTAAAATTAGATGAATGTCTAGATGAAGAGGCAGGAGGGAGGTACTGGGGAAGTAGATATTGTCGACCCTGTAGGCTAAAGTGAAGTAGAGATCTGCTGGAAGTCTTCCAGCATGAAAGTGCTGATTTGCATTTTAATAGATTTACTTAGATTGCAGTATTAGCAATAGGCAAAGCCAGAGCAGAAATATAGGTTAGAAAATATCTGAATTCCCTTTGAAGCAGTGGCTTGGAGCAGAGTGTGAACAGGAGGGAGGGCTGAAATGTGATTAAGATCCTGGATACGTTCTGAAGGTTGAAAGGGCAGATTTGATTGATGAATCAAGTGTGAGTCAGGAAGAAGGTGAAGAGTCAAGATTGGTCCAAAATGTTCAGCCTAAGCAATGAGGGTTAGTATTAACTGGGCTGCAAAGTACTGGAAAAGGGTGAGTTGAGAGAGAAAGTGAGTGAAACTGGAAAGCAGAAAATGAACACTTTCATGAAAGTATTTTTTACAAAGTTTGTTGGATAATCGCTTGAGTTGCTATTGGGAGGTTCCATGCATGTGTAGTGGGGACCGATTGGCAAAGTATCCTGTCTGAATCAGAAAACTGAGTAGCATGGATCCTGTGGAACTTTAAACACATTCTTTTAAAAAATGCTTTTATATTATCTTTAAGTCATTGTATGAAGGAGTTGCTATTCAACAAAGCACATTCTTGTGGGTCATTTTGTTATGTACCAACTTTCCAATTTTACCAGACAGAAATGTAGTTGTTTTGTTATATATTTGTTTTGCTTTCTGCTTTGAAAATCATCCTTTACTTTCAAGACTACCTGGATTGAAACAACTGAGGTAGGCCATGAGCACACACCCATCACATTTTCCATTCACTTGACAATGCACTGCTGGCTCTCCTAGAACAGGTACTTTCCCAGTACCTCCCTCCTGTAATATTGCAAAGAAGGGAGAGGAAGCCTGTGTGGGTGATTATCATCAGTTATAGAAAGCCAAATCCTTGAGCTCTAATGATTGTAAAAATGGATCATGACATCTCTCTAGTGAATCAGTCCACTTCTCAAGCTTGAGCAAGAGAGCAGTGGCCTTCTGAAACATCATGGGTGTGTCAAATGTGGTAACTTATTGTAAAGAGAAACTCTCAAAACTTTTGTCTTGGGTTGCCATCCCTACCTCCTCATTATGTATCATTTTTAAAAGCAATTGAAAATTGCTTTTAAAGATATAGTCATTTTTAATAACTTCTTTAAGAAGTTCACTTGAATTGAGACACTTAAAACAATGTACTTTCATCTTTTTATTGGCCTATAAGAGACCAAATGTGATTTCAAGGTGTTAGCTCTTTTGAGGAGGCTTTAAGGGACAATCTATTTCTTTTTTTATTATGGATTGACCTTTGTATGTCCCTACCTTCCATCTCCAATGGCATTGAAATTTTAGCTCCTTGCCTCCTTACTTCAGAATATGCCCTTAGTTAAGAGAAAAATCTTTGCATTGACCAAAGCAAGTTGCATTATCAGGATGGACTTTAATCCAATGTAAGTGTGTCCTTATAATTAGATAAGATTTGGGAGGAGATACACACAAACCAGAAAAATAGCCTATGCTGCCGTGTAAAAAAACGTCCAGCATCTCAGAGAGAAACCTGGGATAAATCCTTTCCTAGTGCCTGAACCAGATACATAACCCCACTTATACTTTGATTGTGAACTTCTGGTCTTCTGAATGGTGAGATGATAAATTTCTGCTCTCTAGCTCTCCATTTTGTGTTTCATTGTTACAGTAGCCCTATCACATCAATATATGTATATTTTCCAGCTCTAGAAGCTGCCTACATTCCTTGGCTCATGACCCTTTCCTCTACCTTCAATGTCATCAGCATTCTATTTCTCTGACCCTCCTTCTATGTCATACTTTCCTTCAGTGACAGCTAGAAAAAGTTCTACAATTTTAGCGAGATATGTGATTTGTGTAGGTCTAGTTGAATAATCTAGGATAATTATTGTATAACAAGGTAAGAACTATTGGGAGTTAAGGAATAGACATCTCAAGATAGTGTTCATTATTCTTCCCACCACAGAAGCATATCAATTTTAAAGTGCCCTAATGAAGTAGCTAGAAAGATGCTTTTCTCTGGAGTAGTTTGCTGAACATTGTGGGGACAGTGGGCATAGAGAAGAGATGTCAGTTAGTAGACATGACTTCAGGAGATCTAGACTGGGAAAAGCAAATGTAGGCAGAAGCCACAGTGAGAGGGGGCAAACATCTAGGATGCCATCATGGGAGTTTCAAGGGAAGTTCAAGTGCAAACACTGCGTCAGGTCCTTGCTCAGCCACCATATGTAGCATAGATTCCCAGGTAAAGCTTAATGGCTTGGCTTGGAAGCTATCATTTATCTGCACCTCAGTTTCCTTATTTGTAATCAACAAATAGCATTTATCCTGTGGAAAATCCTCTATTTCCCAGAACTACAAAGACACAAATAAGATAATAGTAAATGGACATTTATGAAGTGTATCTTGTGTAGAAGACACATATGTTATACTGTAACACATGCAACCTATAAAGCTGTCCAACAGTGATGACGTTATAGTTTCCTGGACCAGAGGAAATGGAGCATCAAAGGAGAAAAGATAACTCAGAAACATTCACATATCTCCTCTTTCACAATCGTGTTTGGAACCAGTTGTGGCATTGTGACTCATTTGCAGGGCAGGGGGTAGGGTGGGGGGAGAAGGAGAAAGAAGAGAAAGGGAGAAAGGAAGGAGATTAAAATCTACTGATCATCCACTATGGGCAAGTGATAGAGAAACTGCCCACATTTTTGCATCCACTTTACACTAAGCATCAGCTTTGGTTATCATTATTTATAATACAAGGACTCCAAGTTCTAAATATGCAGTGTTTTGGGGGATAAAGCTGTTCCTTCTCAGCCTCTCTGAGTCCTAAACCCTTATAATACTGCCAATTAAAGGTTAGAAGCACATTTGGAAGATCCCAAAGAACTACCCCCTCCCCACACACCTCTAAAATCAAGGTATGAACTTATTACATCAAGAGCCAGGATCTATATTGATTGCAGTGATCATTGTTGGGTTTTGAGTACTTTGAAGGCTGAGTATAATTTCTATCAAAATGACAAGTTCTCATATTCAATATTTCCACAATGTTCTTTTGAGATTAAATAGACAGATCAAACAATGGAAAGAGCAATATACTGATGAATTTGCCCAAGCTAAAACTACTTTTAAGGATGAAGTGGCAATTCATCTGATCAATTCATATTTTTTCTTGTTTCTTTTATTACTAGAAGGAAAATTTTAAGCTTAGGCAAGAGCCAAGTATAATGTACCGAACATAATGAAATATACCTAATTCAAATTGCATTGGACTGATTTAATTTTCTTTGTTGCAGTACCAAGTATTAAATGCAAGTGCCAACAATACTTCTTCTCGGTAATAGTATTGTATCTTTTCTTCCTTTAAAAGTAAGATGATCATTTACTTATGAAGCAATTTGTTTCTGCAGTAGGTCTATTCCCCATGAAAGCCTTGGAACTGGAACTCTTTAATAAACTTTACAAAAGCTTAGTCATTTTAGTTGAAAAATGGTTGCTTGCATAGTTACATATTTTTCATGAATTATTGTGGTCTAATCATGAGTGTCTTCAATGAACAACATTTCTTCTGTACTTCTCTGCCTTACTTTTTACCTTGTGACTACCAGCTCAGGAAGTCTCTCTCTTTCTGGTCTCCATGTTCTGGCCATCTCCTCCCACCCTCTCCAACCATACACTCTTGCCCTTCTGCCGCAGAAACCACACTGAGATAAAGCAAGTTTTGCTCTATTTCTATTTAGAAAGCTCTCTGTTGTAAGTCACATGGCTGCTTATTTTGATGAATGGCATATTAAAGAAAAAGTGTTCCTTGCCTTCACCCACATCCAATTCATGACTCAACCTTCACACCTTTCTAGCTTTATCTGTACATCAGTTCCTCCCAACCATTGCCAACATGTCACCTGAATAATTGTACTACTCTGTCCTCAGTCTTCCCTTTACCCAAAATGATGTTTAGCCCATAGTTCATAGAGTTCTTTAAAGCAGAAATCTGACAAATAATTCAACTATTATAATTCTTTGATATATCTGCCTTTCACATATTAAAACTTTTTGTGCTGGTCCCAGAGCTTGAATGCAGGCCCTGGGAGCTGTTCCTGAGCTTTTAAGCTCAAGGCTAGTTCTACCATTTGAGCCATAGCTCCATTTCTGGCCTTTTGGTGGTTAATTGGAGAGTCTCTCAGGTTTGTATCTTGGGGCTGGCTTTGAACCATGCTCTTCAGATCTCACCCTTTTGAGTAGTGAGGATTACTGGCATGAGACAATGGATCCAGGATAAGTGATTTTTTTAATGTGTTTGGAACATTAAAGGTTCCTGCAGAGGAAGCTTTTGGGATAAGAAAAAGTCAGGCTGCTGGTGGCAAGTGGATGTCTGTTTCCTGATATTATGACATCAATACCTTGACCTCTTCAATGTAAAGTCCTCTCTGTTTCATGATTTGGACCTCCAGTTCCACTAAAAAGGAAGTAATACATAATGCAACAGTATGCAAATGTGTCCTACACTCTACAGTATACAACACACACACACACACACACACACACACACACACACACATTCAATACTCACTGATATATCTCTAGTGGAAGATGTGTCAAATCATCACCTCCAAGTAGTAGAAAATCTAATTTGTTTACTGTAGTTTATGTAGTCTATCTTTAAATAGGACATATTCATTATTTAGCATGTATTATTTTAGAATTGACTCTACTGGAGAAAATGAGGGAAAGTTATAGTTCTTTATTCCTTATTATATAAAGTCTTTTATATGTATGTATTTTATTAATCTGTCTATAAAAGTCATTATGATTTTATAAAGCATTATGTCTCATAAAGTCAAGTTGATTATCATCCAAAATCTTTATTACATCATTAAAATTTTATATCTAACTTTCAGTCTTTTAAGATCTACTGTACTTTTTGGGTTTTATCACAACTATAAATAATTTAAAAAGATGTTATAGATTGTTTTCAATTACTATAGCTGGATATACCTGTAAGAAATAGAGGTTAGTGTATGACAGCATCTAGGTGTTACAACACTTGGCTAACATGTGTGAAGTGTGGTTTGATTCTTCCTACCTTCTATATAACTAAGCCAGGGATTATTGAGCTTGTGATTCTGGAGGTGGAGAGGTATATGGCCAAGCCACATCTGGTGAAGATTTTACCAAGCCCCAAGGGGGAAAAAAAACAACTAGTGGAAAAGAGCTTCCTAATCTGCGTTTCTCTATCTATAAAGCTAGTAATGCAGTCTTGGGTTCAAATTCTTATGACCTCATCTAATAATAATTGCTTTCAAAATCCCAACTGCCATTAGCTTAATCGGAGAGTTACCTTCCCAACAAGTGAATTTCAGAGAACACACCCAAATCACAGCTGGTGCCAAACATGTCAATCAATACTCAGAGTAGGAAGCCAAACCAGGAAGATCCTAGCCCTCAGTCGATTCAGAAGAAAATTATTAATAAGATGCACAAACACCAAAGAAAAACTCACATAATAATTTCATGCATTATCTTTTTCAACTGACAGTTTTGTGACTGAGATGATAAAACTCTACTGTTGTCCAAAATAAACAGGCATCATTTAATCACTAGTCACTTTTTAAAAACAGTTTTCCACTGTATCTTACAGTAATCATAATCTGAATTGTTTTAGAAACTGTTATTCTTTTATTTTGTGCCAGTCCTGAAGCTTAAACTCAGACTTCTGTGCTGTCTTTGAGTTTCTTTTGCTGAAGGCTAGTGCTCTACCACTTGAGCCACAGCTCCACTTTCAGGTTTTTTTGGATGGGTAGTTTATTGGCAATAAGAGTCTAATGGACTTTCCTGGCCAGGCTGGCTTTTAACCACAGTCCTCACCTCTCAACCTCTTGAGCTGCTATTGATTAGTCCTTAAAGGAAAGACAGTGAAAAAGGACTAGGGATTTGTATATGATTTGTTTTACTAGGATTAATTTCCCTGATAACTACTTAATGCGTTATATAAATTATAAGGCAAACAGCTTTAGTGCAAGGAAGAGAAACTCAAGAGTGGGAGAAAATATAGCTCTATTTGCAAATGAGAGAAACTTTTAGAAAGAAAACATCACTGAAACAACTGGACTACTTTCTTTACAATTTAAGTTAAAATTGTTAGAAAAAAATTGGCAATTCTAAATAATTTAATATTTTCATTTCCATGTCCAAAGGTGGAGTTAATACTGACATCTCTTATCAACCTACACACACGCTTTAAAATGTGTTTTCAGCAGCAAACAATGTCAATGCTACAAAATTTAGATTATGAACATTATTTATTGTGTATTTACTTTCATTCAGTAAAACTGCTGCTGCTTCCTGGCTTTTCTTTGCCCTGTCCCATGTGTCAGGATATGAGGATACCCTGGCATTGCTGCTTTCCTCTACGTCTCCTCTCGTTTGGCTCCCTTCTCTGAAATAATGGGTATCTTCTCTCACATCTTGTTTCTTGGCAAAAGCAAACTAATTGTCCAGCTTTTCCAACTCTGTAGAATAAGAAAATTTATCTAGGTCATAGTAGATTTGTTTTTATTTTCATCATTCTTCAATATGTAAAAGTAGAAGTAGGAGGTTTGATTTTTTAAAGATTTTTATAAAAGTATGATTTGCATAAAATTTGCCTTGATTTTTGAGATGATAAAACAAAATATGTATATAATAGCTATGTTTTTGAAGGAAATATGGCATAGAATAATAGATGCAACTGAAAAATGAAGGATATGCTGCAAATATTTAACATAGTGATGTACAAGTAAGCCCCCAGGGTTTGCATGTAAGATCCTAAGGAGTTGTACAATTTGAGGGGTCTTAACGTGTAATCATGTTCATTCTTGGCACACTGGATATATGGTGTCACAGCAATGCCAAAGTCTCTAGTAATTGTCATAACTTTAACCACCAGGAACTTTGTCATAACTTTAATCTCAATTTTACAGTAGTCATATTATTATTAAGAAGTATAGGCCTTGGCTATTATGAATAGCATTGGAATAAACATGATTGTGCTGGTGGCATTACTGTATCCTGGTTTGTAATAATCTTTTGAGTAAATACCCAGGAGTGAAATTGCTGGATCATAAGGTAGTTCAATGTTTAATTTTTTGAAGAACTTCTGCACTGCTTTCTAGAGTAGTTAACCAAGTTTACATTCCCACCAAGACGTATTAGCGTTCCCTTTTGGCCACATTTGTCATTAGCATCTGTTATCATTTTTCTTGATAATGGCCATTTTAACTGAGATGAGGTGCAATTTCAATGCTGTTTGGATTTCTATTTCTTTTATGGCCAGAGACATTTAGTTGATTATTTCTTCATGTGTCTATAGACCATTTTTACTTTTACTTCTGAGAAGACTCTCTTTAGCTTATTAGCCCATTTATTAATTGTTTTTTGTTTCTTTTTTGAGGGTTTAATTTTTAAAGTTCTCAGTTTGTTTTGGATATTAAGTTATTGTCTGATGTGTAGCTGGCAAAAATCTTCTCCCATTCTGTGGCTGTCTTTTCAGATTGTTGGCTATGTCCTTTGCCATGCAGAAACTCTTTAGTCTGTCACAGTCCCATTTATCAAGTCTTTCTTTGATTTGCTGGGCTTCTGGACCTTTATAGAAAGTTTCTTCCTGGGCCCAGGATTCCCAATGTTTCTCCTGTAATAGTTTCATGGTTTTAGATCTTACATTGAAGTCTTTGATCCATTTTGAACTGATGCTGGTGCAAGGTAATATATAAGGATCTAGTTTCCATTTTCTACATGAGGATATCTAGCACCATTTGTTGTGATGTTGTCTTTCTTCCACCGTATGCTTTTAAGTCCCTTATTGAATATTAAATGGCTGTAGGCCTGTGGGTTTACTTCTGTGCCTTCTATCTACTCCATTGGTATTCAGTTTTTGTGAAGTCCAGATGTCCCTCAGTGGATATATGGACCAAGAAAATGTGGTCTATATATACAATGGAATTTTATTCATCCACTAAAAAGAATATTTGTAAAGAAATGGAAATATCTGGAAAAATCATGTAAAGTACGATAATTCAAGCCAAAGAGACAAGGGATGCATGTTATTTTCTTATATGTGGAAGCTAAATTTAGGTTATAAGTAAGTATATTGGGTGGTATGCACTTGTATACAAATGTATTAACTCAAATATGGTAGAATCAGAGATCTCAAATTCCCTAGCAAGCCCAAATCAAAATTTAGCAAAAGAAAACATCAGGAAATAAATACTCAAAAAGGGTGGGGTAGGGTCAAGGAGAAAGGGGTAGAGCAGAAAAAGGAGGAGAAGAAGAGAACTCAGACAACAATCCAATGTATAACCTACAAATTTAAGAAGAGTGAGGGAAAAGATAGGAAAGGGAGGGAAGAATGAGAATGTTGAAAGGGGTGACATTGATTAAGATATATTGCATTATAAAGCACTTTGTTAAATGGCAACTCCTTTGTGCAATGACTTAAAGATAATACAAAAAGAAGAATAAACCTTAAAGCATAATTTGAAATTAGATGTGATAGCTCCAGCACTTTTGTTAATTTTGCTCTCTTTTGTGCTTCAATGTGAACTATACTTTTCAATTTCTGTGAAGAATTTCATTGGAATTTTACTTGAATCAGTGTATTGCTTCCAGTAATACAACCATTTTTACATGATCAATTATGCTGGGTGAAATGTATGACCCAAGTGGTAAAGTATCAGCTGAACAAGCAAACTGAACAAGGTTGTGGCCTGTGGTTCAAAGCCTGGTACAAGAAAAAGAAAGAATAGAGAATGAAGTAATAAGCTCAACTAACTATAACCATGTGATACTTCACACATAAGAAAACACCAAAAAGTAGATATTGGAGAAAAGTTAGATATTCCTATATAGAAAATTAAAACCTATCTCTGACCCAGTATGTAAAAAATTGGTATAAAATGGATCAAAGACCTTACTTTAAGACGACATATTGAGACTATTTGATAAAAACAGAGAGGAAAACACTTCAGAATATATGGCTTTCTGAATATAGTTCTACTATCTTAGGAAATAAGAACAAGAATTGACAAATGGGACTACATCAAATTTGAAAGGAAACTATTACCAGTATGAAGATATGGCCTAAAGAATAAGACAAAATCTTTTTTGTTCATACGACATAGGATTAATATCTGGAATATATTAAAAAACAAAAATGTAAAGAATAAAAATACAAATGGGCAAATGAATTAAACTGTCACTTCTCAAATAAATAAGGACAAGTGGCCAATAATTATATGAAAAATGCTCAACAACTTTAGCAATCAGGAAAATGAAAATTTAACTCTTTCAAGAGCCAGGCACCAGTGGCTCATGCTTATCATCTTAGATACTTAGGAGGCCAAGACTTAGAGGATCAGAGTTTGTAGCCAGTCCAGGTAGAAAAATCTGTAAGACTCAATTTCTAATTCAACATCAAAAAATGCAGACTGGAGGTATGGCTCAAGTGGTAGAGCCAGAGCAATGAACAAGAAAACCAAGAAATAGTGAGAGGGCCAGTACTGGCAAAACAATAACCCCTACCACAAAACTACTTTGAGATTCTCTTTCATCCCAATCAGAATGGGTAGGAACAAGAACATATTTACCAAGCACTAGCAAGAATGTCAGGAGAAAATAAATTCTGTGGGTAGGAATGTCAATTAGTCTAACCGCTATGGAACTCAGTGGGGAGGTTTATAAAAAACTAAAATGTAACTACAATATGGTCCTGTTATTTCACTCCTGGGTATATTCCAGAAGGAATCAAAGTAAAAATATAAAAGAGACACCTGTGTACCCATGTTTGTTGGAGCACTACTCACAATAACACTATTCACAATATAAAGTTAGCCTTTGCCTATTAATGAACAAATGCATACAGAAAATATGGTCTATACATCTTATGGAGTGTTTCTTTTAATCACAATGGATAGAATCCTTTCACTTGCAGCAAAATGGATGACATTTGAAATTATCATGTTATACAAAGTAAGTTAAACTCAGAAAATCAAATATTATATACTTTCTTTTCTGGGTTTGGTGTGTGTGTGTGTGTGTGTGTGTGTGTGTCTCGGTACCATGTATGTATTGAATTCAAGGCCTCTGTGCTATCCCTTAGTTTTTGTTCATAGCTGGCACACTACCACTTGAACCGTATCTCCAAGCCAGCATATAGATGTGGAATCTAGATTTAAAGAACAAAGACATTAGACTATAAGGTAGACTGTTTGTGGGAGGGCAGTCCAGTGGCAGGGGGAGATGAGAAGCTGATGGGGGAGCGTTAGTATAATCAAAGTACATTGTATACATATATGAAAATGTCATAATGAAACTCATTATCTTGTACAGTTAATGTATGTTAAAAATTAAAAAGACAATAAAAGATAAGAGGAAAAACAGTCATTTCCTGAAAAAAGACATATAGTAATTATACATATTTATGAGGTCATATTTTAATAATGTTTAACAATTAAGTCAGGGTAATTTACATTTCTGTCATCCCAAAGATCATTTCTTAGTTTTAGAAACACTCAAAAATCCTCTCTTCTAGCCATTTTTATGAATAATTAATTATTATTAACCACAATTATACTAGTGTGCTATAGAATAATGGAATAAGAATTTATTTTTCCTATCTAACTTTACCCCTATACCTTTCACTATGCTTTTCACCCATTCATTTTCCAAACTCTGATAGCTACTGTTTTCTATGTTTATGATGAACTCATTTATCCTCCATATATGAAGTAGTTTATAGAGTATTTGTGTCTCTGTGTGGTGTAATTATGTAATGTAATGTAATTGTCCTCCAGTTCCATGCACATTGCCACCAATGATAGAATTTGATTTCTTTTAGATAGATGAATAGTATTTCAGTGCCTCTATCACATTTTCTTCACCCATTCATCCACAGGATGAGGACATAGGCAGATTCTATATCTTGGCTGTCATAAATAGTGCTGCAGTGATGAGAATAAATACAAATAAATCTGCCAAGGAATGAAAAATTAAGACAATATTACCTTCTATAAATATTTACATGAAGTCTGAAAGAAATAACATAGTTCTTTTCAAAGAGAGAAAAGAAGGAAGGAAGGAACAAAGGAAGGAAGGAAGGAAGGGAGGGAGGGAGGGAGAGAGGGAGGGAAGAAAGGAGGCAAGGAGAGAGGGAGAAAAAGGGAATTCTTCACAGTATGCATTGCACATAATAGTAGTTAACATTTCTTAACATTTTATAAAGTCTCTTAAATTTTCAACTGATCTTATTCACCTCATGGTGTTTATTAAGTCTGTCACAGCAAGACCACAGACAGGTAAGCTTAAGCAATAAATATTTCTTTCTCATGTTTCTAGAGTCTGGGCCATCCAAGAACAAGGCAGGAAGAGCTTCATGCCCTGCCTTTGTGGATGACAGCCCCATGTTTTGAGGACCTAATCACCTCCTAGGCTCCCCATTCTAACACCATCATCCCTTTGGGGTTAGGATTTCAATGTATGGGAGGGAGGTGCTATAAACAGTCAGTGCACCTGAGACAGGTTTGTCATCACCTCATTTTCTAACAGTTTGTATATTCCAGATAATGACAACACTGAGGCTCCGAGAGATGGAGTACCAGCCTGTTGTTCTCACAGTTTTCCTGAGGCAAAGATTGACATAAATATGGTCATATTCAGTGCCCATGTAAATTCCCACTGCACCACACTGCCACCTCTGGACCAATCTGTAGCACATATTGACTCTGTTTCTCAGTGGCTGCACAGACATCTGTATGTCACTCAGACAAATGAAGATCAGTGTCCTTATCTGAGAGTAGCAGAAAATGACAAAGCTGATCTCATGTATTATCCTTTGTCTTAACTATATTAATGCACATAAAATAAAACAGTTTGTTGTTGTATGTGCTCAAAAAAGGTTAAAGAGAATTAGTGAGGCTGCAAATAACAAACCGTAATTAATGGCAACAATCTCTTTTGCTGATTTCACACCATATTGCCTCACAAATTTTTAACCTCACAAATTTTTAATGGGGAGAAAATGGAAATTGTTACAAAGATATACAATCACAAAAGTACACCATCATACAATTATATGAACATTTAATATGATTTTTTAGTGGAGGTAGCAGAGAGGTGATAGAATGTAAACTTGAAGTCAATATGTATGTACATATCTTGAACTCTTGGCTCAATGTGAGTGTTAAGACAGCTTATATGAATATATACAGACAACCCACCAACCTGAATGTTAATTATTGCAAAATATTCAAATAAGATGTGGAATAAAAGTAGGCAATCTCCCCTTAGTTTCCCTTTCTTTCATTTCTTCCCTAGCGATAGGCACATATTCACATAAATTATGATTAAGTATAATTCAGGGCAAAGCAGAATCTTACTCTTTATAGCTTGAAGTTTTTCTTCAAGATAACTTTTAAAATGATTATTCAAGTGCAATCAGCTAATTTTTTCAGGCACGGTGACATTCAGCCTCCTGGAGAGGTTAAAGAAAAACAGCAGAAGTGGTTAGAGATTTCATTTTTCCTGGAACATGCACAGAAATGTTGCCTTTGAGTTCTTCATTAAAGCAATTCTACAAATAGGGAAAGAGCGTGCCTTCTCCCCCAGTTCAGTCCTAGTCATTATTGTTTCATATCCAATACCATACAAAGTTATGACGTGAAGACCTTTTATCAGAGCAGCAGGCCAGGATAAAATCAGCAATAATGCAGCCTGGCACTCTTCCACCCTGAGTTGGAGGCCCTTGTCCCTCACAGTCCTGAGATGAGCTTCACCCCTGGGTGTGACTACACCTAGACATCAAGGGCAGAATGAGTATGGCAGGTGAAGTAGAAATCATGAGATGTACAGGTAGCAGGAAGGAAACTTTTTTGCCTCCTCTCTCACTTTTCTCTCAAGACAAAGCAGACTTACTGTAATGTCCAACACAGAATTAGATATTGACAACTAGTAAACAGTACTAGCAGGTGAAAAGTATCTTCTACCCAGCTGGAGAGAATGCTCATGATTGCGGTGGGGGAGAGAAGAATTTTGGAGGGTAAACAGTACTTTGCATTTGTGAATGGAGATAGCAAAAGGAGAAGCTGTTGAATAACAGCAGGTAAGGAGGATTTAAGGGGTCGATCTGATTAAAGTATATATGCCTGGGTGAAATGGCTGGTAAAACTCCTTTCTACAAATTACATGTATTTAAAAATGAACCTCGCACTCCATGTTCACACAATTATTGTATGTGATTGGAGATTTATCTCTATACAGAGTAAATATGGTCCATCAATTTTTTTAAATGAATGACAACAGTGTAAAACGTCTTGCAGGAGAAGGAGTAGGTAGTAATGGAGGTGGAAAGGAGGTGGCAAAGGAAGTGATTATGAAGAACACATTTATGGACATGCATGAAAATAGAACAATGAAGCTCGCTGAGATTGGTTTGGGAAGAGGGCAGGCGGGAGTATGACATCGGGGTGACTTTGATCTCTCTATATACATGTCTACATTTATAGATGTGTCAAGAATAAAAATCTTTTGTACAGCTACTTCATGCTAATTTAAAAGAAAAAGATATAGGAGAGTGGATAAGACCTACTGAGAGCTAACAGGTGGCCTTTCTTTTGGGGTCCAACATCATAGCTGACACAATTTTAAGGACCTTTCACAGCCCTGTTAAACTAGAATTGAGACACTAGCCAGGAGACCTAAGGAATACAAGACAATGGAGCAAATAACCTAAGGAGAGATGAAGAAACTGGAGAGACATGAATCATGAATGAATGAAAAGTATTCTAAGATGGGAAGGAAAGCTAGTTATTCTAAGGACTGCTGTACCTACAGCTCTGAGTCAGCTGTTTTCCTCTCCCCATGAACTTGACCTACACACCCTTCCAGATACCACATTTAACTAAGGATCTAAGCAGAAAGAATCCTTTACAAGCATGCCCACAAACAGAATGATCCTGCAGCCTGATCCTTAGACTAATGTAAAGAACATCAGATGCCCATATGTGAGGAAATGTAGTGACTCTCAGAGGAAAAATGTGGTTGGAAAACTTGAAACTATCAATGAAGCAGACACACCTACAACCATCTGGGAAAGCAGTCTTCTCAATAATGGTTTATGTTTAAAAAGATACTTGATACTCAAGGAAAATGAACTGTGTTTAAGTTATGGAGCCAACTGCACAAATAAGAGGCAAATATGTTGTTTGTGGCTAACCCTCACCACATGAGTATAAGCTTCATCTTGCAATATGGGCATACATTTGGTATGCTTCCTGTTAAAGACAAAGTAAGGGCTTCTGCAGAGAGAGACACTGTGAGTGTAGAGAACACAACAGCTGATGCATTGTCTCTGAAAAGTCCACAGACAAAGTTAATCCTGGCCTGGTGTTTGAGAACATGGAGTTAGGAGTATTCCGACCAGACGTTTATAGTCTAAACTTTGGGTACCGAGTCCTTTGTGTTAAACTCCTGCATTCTTTCTGGGAGCCTGGAGTTTGGGTACATCCTGGGGAAAAGGTACTTAAAGACTATCCCCCAATGAAAAACATCCAGGTCTCCAGTGAGTTTGATTTGCTAGCAATAGTGCTTTTAATCTTTACCATTTCTGTGGAATTAAGGGCAGATTGTGCATCTTCAGAGAGGATGCTGGGGGTGGCACTCATTTCCCTACCATGCTTCCCTACACTTTCCACTTTGGAGTTTTGTCTTCCTCTTTGTTCTTTCACTTTAATAGGTCTTGGCCAGTACAACTCTATGCCAGGTCCTAAGGGAAGCTTTAAACCTGGGGTAGTCTTAAGGGCCTTTATCCTCCTGCAACTATACCTTGAGGCACAAGCACCTGTAGAATTGTATGTGAAAAGAATCAAACTTCACGTTCCAAGCTTCCCTAGTAGCTGGGCAGGTGGTCCTGCCATTCTGGACTAGCCACAGCTGAGAGGTGTTCACTAAAAGTGGATGCCTGACTCCAGCTAGTTTTTCCAAATTTCTTCTTCAAGCTTTGAATTAGGGTCCTGAGAGTTTGAGTCAGTTACAGGTTGGAAGAGGGTCCTTAACATCCTCAGTTCTCTCAGCTTTTACTAAGCAGCTCAGATTGTGGTTTTGCTTTAGAAAGGCCTTCAGGACTTTCTGCTAACTTGTTTCACAGGACAATCTCACCCCCTAGTCCTCTCACCGTGGTGTGCAAGCGCTTGCCCACAGTCCTCCACCCTTCTTTCTCATAAGGTGAGAAGAGGTTGTTTGCTCTCTTCCAAGTAAGCTGAGTGCATGCCAACTTCAAACTAAGCAAATACTTGTGGAATCAGTAGTTGAGTAAATTCCTGTACTAAGGCCAGGTAGAACATTCACTCATTGCAAGGTCATTTTATTTCAAATAAAAATCCCCAAATTCCGTATGTGTTTTGGTTTGTACAAGTATTTTAAGGTTAGACCGAAAGTGTGTGTGTGTGTGTGTCCAAAACAGAAGAGTGAGAAAGAGTCTAGCCCTAAATAACTTATGTCATGAACATGAAATCTTTAAGCATAAAATTAACATCAATAATTTTCAACTTTGTGAGTATATCTAATGACTTTCAAAATAAGTGAAAAAAGAGCTGGGTGCTAGTGGCTTATGCTTGTAATCTTAACTATCCAGGAGGCTGAGATCTAAGGACACCAGTTGGGAAGCCATCCTGTTCAGGATAGAAGACTCTTATCTCCAATTAACCAGCAAAAACTAGAGGTGGAGGTATTGCTGAAGTGGCAGAGGACCTGCCTTAAGTGAAAAGCCAACTTAGATCAAGCCCTGAGTTCAAGCCCTAGTACCAGTGTATACATACATATACAGACACACACACATGCACACACACACACACACACACACATGTGAAAGAAGAAGATGCTAGAGAATGTACAAGGTGTACATCTAAATTTTGAGGAGAAGACAGCATTTAGTAAAAGATTATCTGGGATTCTTTTAGATGTCTCAATAGATAAAATGCAATGGCAGACAACTATGTGCAATGGGCTATTCTGAATCATGAAATTTATTATGAATATATTTCTAACTCTTTCACTAATGAATCTGAGTGTGGAATCAAATCGCCTTTTGAATAAGTGAAGAGGAAGGACAGAGCTGCATCAATGTGGGTTCCGTCCTTGTGTAGAGGGGAACTACTTCACATCACATAGAAATCTAGAACCCTGGCTATTGTCCTAGGTTCACTCAATGGAGTGGATCACTTCTTATATGTAAAAGTTTCCCTGATAAATGTTTAATCTGTCAGTCTGCTCTTACTTCCACTCGATTGTTTTTGTTTCATGCTATAGTTTTATTTCTTCAGTCAACATTTATTTGATTCCTCTTATGACCAGAAAACATCACAGTAAACTGACAGACACTCTCTGAAAGTAAGTGACTTATTCCCAGAAGAAAAGACATAAGCAAATAAGTAGAATATAAAAGAAGGAATTTAATTTTAAAGTTAAATAATGTGATGTAAGAAAATATGACTCTTAAGATTTAGCGTTGTCAAAACACTCACCTCATAAAAGAACTGGTGCCATCTTACTATTGCTGTGCCCATCTTTTCTTAACATATTATTGCTAATTGTATGGTTTTTATAGTAATAGAAAACAGCAAATTATACTTCAACTATAATCAAAATCAAGTCAATGCATGCTGTGATTATTAATCTTTTTAAACAGTTGCTTAACTATTAATTGATGGTGAAGGATTGAAGTACAAAGTCATGTTGCCAGACTCCAGGGAGAACAACCAGTAACTTAATAGCAATTTACCCCCTAATCTAATTAGTTTGATTTTCTATTCCAGAGCTGTAGGCAAATAATTCCTTCCTTTGCCACATTAAATGACATGTGTCTGAGAAACCCTATTTATCATTACTGAGTTATTATTTCATTAGATTTATTGACATAACATTTCTGTAACAGTGACCACAGTTATAATTATGCAAGATCTCTTTTCGTATAGTGTTTTGAAATTTTAGCTCCTATTAAATTATATAGTCTGCAAGTTGACAGTAAGATCACACAATGCCTTTTTCCATTGAAATAAAAAATATCCATGGAAATGAGCATATATTATCTGTCTTTTATTTCTCACAGAATTCTTTTCCAGAATGTCTTCCCAGACTTAAATTTTTCATTATACTTTTCATTGCTATATATAATGGAATACAGGTAAGAAACAGAAGAGATCAATTCCCTTCCATTCTGCAGTAATACAGTCCTCACTTTATATCATTGGAAGTCCAAATTGACTGTTGAGCTCACTACTGATATTTATAATAGAACTGATGGCTTTACTAATTTCTTAATTATGTGTCATCTGTGGCATTTTATCAGCCTGTGACTCATACCAATGCCATTTTCTCTTTTAATCCACCAAATATCACCATGCAATTGGAAAGAGGGGAGTATTTATTGTAAACTTTTGAAACCCTTTCCAAAAACAGAAGAACAGTCTTCAGGTGGAATCATTGGAACTGTCCTTGATTCTTCCTCTTCTGTTCTTTACTCTGTCAGCATGGCCTATTCCATCCACAGTTGTCCTCAGTCTCTTTTCCTGTTTTTTCAGTGCTCCTTCTTGTCTCTCACATGCCATTCTCTCATTGTAGATACACATACATCTTCCCTAACGCTAACTCCCATCTTCCATCTAGTTCCTCTCCTTTGAGTCAACCTGCGGGGTGGGAGAGAAAGACGGGTGAGAGGGCAGTGAAAGGAACAGTAGAGTTATCGCTCATCCTTGGACAAAAATAAAGATATTTGAGAACTCAGAGGCAAAATGTTGAACCACAAGAAACAATAGCCATTCTCTTCAGCTGTGATGAATGTGTAACCATTAAACTGCCCCCAAGTCCCCTTTACAGGCCTTAGAGTCATCTCTCAGCAGTAGGCAAAGTTACAACAACAATTATGACACTTCAATCTGCAGCCCAGAAAGATCTTGCCCAAGAACTCATGCTGATATTACTGCCAATGACAAAATTATAACTTGAGGGAACTTTGCAAAATCAAGAGAAGACCAACACGCCATCACAAACTTCTAATTCAGGCCAATACATTCTCATTAAATCCCACTACATCTGGCTTATTTATAGTGCTTCCAAGGACTACAATTAATTCTCAGACAGTAAAGGATTGAATATAGTGTTAATGGTTTATACAGACCAATTTTTTCTTTTTTTTATTGTGAGAATACCATACAGAGGAGTTACAATTACATGGGCAAGATAACGAGTCCATTTCTTATCAAGCATTGTTTCCCCTTCCCATCCCTTCCCATACTCCTCCCCTCCCCCACCTGATCCCCCCCCCCCCCCACCAAAGTTGTTAAGTTAGTTTTTCGACATAACGACTTGTACATCTCCTTGTTGCAATGGGTCCACCTGTATCCCTAGTTAAAGGATTTTTTTCCCTTCCCCTCCACAAATTATACCAACATCAAATATAGTGAAAGTATGGGTTATACTGTGGAGGGAGGGACATACAAAGCAACAAAGAAATCATCTTATAAATATGATAGAAACAATTGCATGGAAGGAAAAAAAACAAAAAAACATTTGAATATTATCTTGGGGTTCATTCCCCTAACATCAACTTATCTGACCTTTTCTGCTTGTCTCAGACATATACCAGTTATTGAAAATAAGGGAAACCATGGGACCTATGTTTCTTTGGGTCTGGCTTACTTCACTTAATATAATTTTTTTCCAAGTCTCTCCATTTCCTAACAAATGGGGCAATGTCATTCTTTCTGATGGAGGAATAGAATTCCACTGTGTATATATACCACATTTTCTTGATCCATTCATCTACTGAGGGGCATCTGGGTTGGTTCATATCTTAGCTATGGTAAATAATGCTGCAATAAATATAGTCGTGCTGTTATCTTTAGTGTGGTCTTGTTTGTGATCATTTGGGTAAATGCCCAAAAGTGGGATTGCTGGGTCATAGGGGAGCTCTATGTGGAGTCTTTTGAGGATCCTCCATACTGCTTTCCAAAGTGGTTGAACAAGTTTACACTCCCACCAACAATGCAGTAAGGGGATGTGGATCCCCTCCAGCATCTGTTGTTATTAGAGTTCTTGATTATAGCCATTCTAACTGGGGTGAGGTGGTATGTCAAAGTTGTTTGATTTGCATTTCTTTTATGGCTAGGGAGGTTGAACATTTCTTCATGTGTCTATTGGCCATCCTTCTTTCTTCTTCAGAGAAGTTTCTCTTTAAGTCTTTAGCCCACTTACTTATTGGGCAGTTGTTTCTTTGAAGATTTGTTTTGGGGGGATTTAATTTTTTATGTTCCAGGTATATTTTAGATATGAGACCCTTGTCTGTTGTATGGCTAGTGAAGATCTTCTCCCAATCCGTGGGCTTTCTATTGGATCTTGCGAGCTATGTCCTTTGCCACACAGAAGCTCTATGCAGGACAATTTTGCAACTTGATTTGGTCCATGTTAGTATTTGTGCACATCTCACACAATAAAAAAGCTAAACAGAAAAGTAAGCAAGTAACTCTGAAAGATTTACTAGGGGTTATAGATAGAGATATATTGCCTAATGAATATTTGAGATACTCTGCAGTTTCAGTGACTCATGCTTTAATCATATTCTCAATAATAATTGGTAATTAAGCATAACTTCTAAGTAGTAAGTCATAAAATTACATTGAAGTACTCAGGAGTTAGTTCTTCTATGACTTAATTCTTCTCTGTGATTAGCTGTGTGATTTGTTGGGACGGGGGAAATTCCATTTGCAGCATGAAAACACACTCATGGATCTGAGAAGTTCCCCTTCTGCCAGAAGGAAATTTGTTTGTGTTCGTCAGTAAGGTTGAGACTATCCAACCTAATGGTGAGCATGATTACACTAAGAATAGAAATGATAAAATAAGGTAGCTAGGGTAAAAAGGACAAATACAGCTGTTCCTTGATATATGTGAGTTCCATATCCGGTGTTTTTTTGGATTCAAAAGAGCACTGCAATTTGGAGTATGCATACAATCTCTGTGTTTATATCATATAAATGTTTCTATGCATGTAAAAATGCATGTGTATACATATATACATACATGCATACATATGCACACAATCAACCTGAATAAAGTATGATGCAAATAAAAATGAAACTCCATGGGTGAATCTCTTTGAACAATTAACAGGCAGTTAAGACAAAACAGTATTAAGATGTTGAAATATGTCTTGACCAGGGGAAGGTAATAGTGAGAGTTGGACCAATGAACAGAGAGAAGGCAGGAGGACAAGTGTGATAGTAAGTCTATGTACATGCATGAAAATGGAACAAGGAGAGGTGAGGAGACTGGTCTTGGAATGGGAACAGGGAGGAGGGAGAATGAGAGTGACTGTGATCAAGATGCATACATAAATATGCACAGATTTAAAATAGACCTTGCATCATCTTATATGGTCATATGTTCATAGTTTTTGACCTTTTTTACTTGTCCTAGACATATACTAGTTATTGCAAATAAGAGAAACCATGGGACCTATGTTTGAAATGAACTCCAAGATAGAGACACAAGAGGTTTTATCTTTCTTGCTGTTGTTTTTCATGTGTTTATAATGTACTATGTGATTTTTTTTGTTTCTTTTGTATGTTCTTTCCCCATGGTATAACCCCTGTTTTCACTGTATTTGATTCCGGTGCCCTGAATCTTGTTTATACATATTTCTAATTTGGGGAGGGGAAGGGAAATAGCAAAATGCTGAAATAAGGATACAGGTTGGCTCTTTGTAACAATGAGATGTACAAGACATTATGTTGAAAACCAACTTTACACTTTCGGAGGGGAAGGGAGGAGTTGTGGGGGAGGGAGAAGGGATGGTAGGGGGGAAAAAAGGAGGTTTCAATGCTTAATAGGAAATGTACTCATTACCTTACTCATGCAACTGTAACCCCTCTGTATGGTATCTTTACAATAAAAAATATACTAAAATAGACCTTGCCCTTGCACAATTAATTGAAGATAATAATGGTGTTTAAATGATTTTTTATTTTATTGTAAAGATGCTGTACAAAGTTGTTAGAGTTACATGAGTAGGGTAATGAGTACATTTCTTATTGAGCATTGTTACCCCCTCCTTTGTTTATCTCCCATTATTCCTTCCCTCCCCCACCTATGATATTTTTTGGGGGGGTTGGTCGTGGGGCCTGAACTCTGGGCCTGGGCACTGTCCCTCAGCTCTTCAGCTCAAGGTTAGCACTCTACCACTTGAGCCACAGCACCATTTCTGGCTTTTTTCTTTTTGCTTATGTGGTGCTGAGGAATCAAACCCAGGACCTCATGCATGCAAGGCAAGCACTCTACCACTGAGCCACCTTCCCAGCCCCTCACCTATGATTTTTAAATAGGAAAAAAATTATAATGTCTGGGACAGGACTTAGTGATATGCATCTGTGATCCTAGCTACTCATGTGGGAAAGGTAAAAGGATCACAGTCTAGAGCTAGCAGGAGGTACGGCTCAAGTGGTACAAGCCCTTACTTCAACTCCCAGTTCCACATGCACATGAATACATGTGTGCACACACATGCACACACACGTGCGTGCTCATACACACACACATACACACACACACACACACACACCAGGAAAACAGTTCATGATGGACAGTTATAGACATTTTTCTTGTACTTTTCCCTGAAATCATACACTAGAATAGCTATTTGAATAAAATGACATTGTATTAGGTATTATAAATAATATAGAGATTATTTTAAATGTATAGGAAGAAAAGATGGTTGTGGGGTATCTATGGATCTTCTACCATTTTATATAAGATACTTGAGTACCCATCCATTTGGGTATCCTTGAGAGCCCTGGAACTGCTCATCCCCAAGGATTAAAAAAAATTGTTGTATAAGAAAAAATATAAAAAGGATGAAAACTATCCTTGACTAATTCAGGGAAATTTTTCTATAAATATGCTCACTACAAATATGCCTTTTTTGGATATTTAAGGCAGTTTTATCAAGAACTCTTCTTGGAAACTGTTTCTTGCTATCTGTATTACTTAGTGATAAAACTTGAAAGTTATTTTTGAAAGCTCTTGATTTATTTAAAATACCTTAACCAGCCAAGCACCAGTGGCTCATACCTATAATCCTAACTTCTCAGGATTCTGAGTTCTGAGGATCTTAGTTTGAAACTAGCCTGGGCAGAAAAGTCTCCAATAAACTACTCTAAAGAAGCTGGAGGTGGTGCTGTGGCTCACATGGTAGAGGGAGTCTTGAGCATAAACAGGGTCAGAGATAGTACCCAGGCTCTGAGTTTAAGCTCCAGGGTTGGCTACACTCACAAATATATATATACATATATACACATATACACATACACATATACTCACACCCATTTATACATATACACATATGTGTATATATTCTTATCCAGACAATTCATTAACCATGTTGCTTTTTTTTTTTTTGTTCGGTTGTGGGGCTTGAACTCTGGGCTTGGGCACTATCCCTCAGCTCTTCAGCTCAAGGCGAGCGCTCTACCGCTTGAGCCACAGCGCCACTTCCAACCATGTTTCCTTTCCACACTTTCTTTTCAATAAGTAAGAAAGAGATTTGCTTTCGCTATCAGAAAAAAATGTTTCTACCTGTATTTTTCTATGAACTGCTTTGATTAATTGGGAGTCTTGGTTATCAAGTTTTGCTAAAATAGAATCTAAAGTCTTGAGAGACTCACTCAAGTTGTCCTCAGAAATGGGAGGAGGACAATAAGATATAAGACTCTATGAGTCCAGGACTCAAGAAAATCCCAAACAAGGCCTATGGGTGGCAGGCCATGGCTCTATTGTTCATTCTTCTTATTTACAACTCAACTTTATCATGAATAAGCCAATTCCCACCTTTGCCTGTGTACCACAGCTTCTGCTTCCTTATAATTAGTTTCTACATCATTACTTCTCTGGTGCCTGTGAGTACCATGACCTTTCAGCTCCAGTCATTGATTCTAAGTTCTTCATGGTCTCTCTGTTTTTTTTTCTCTTTCATTTACATTATTGACAGAGAACATCAGATTACCTTTCCCTGTCTTTGTGTTGCAGGTCACTAGATGGTAACTGGTGCTCCAAACGTTCACTTATGGTACATTTAATTTGACTATGATAGCAGTTAGTGGGGGGAGGATTTATTGCATTTATAGGGCTTTCTCTTTAGGAGACACTGGAAAAGATGTTTTTACTTAGAATCCAGTGTAGTCTGAAAGCAGTTATGATTGACATCTTTGAGACTGGGACTGATAACTGGAGAAATTACATGGAAGATAGATTTCTGTCTTCAAGATCTTAAAGAATCTATTGAGTTTGAGATGAAGAAAATCATGAATCTGTTCACTCACATATAAACATGTCATCCTAACACTTAGGATCATGATCTGTTTCAAAGTCAAGCTGCTCTAGGTTTGAATACAAAATAAAAGGCGGTGTTAGTGTTACTTCTCATTCTATTTAAGTGTGTAAGTCTTAGTTGGAGGGGAAGAAAGCATCTGTTCTCTGCTTAAATCACATGCTGTTTTGCTTTTCTTAACATTCTAAGAAAGAATTTTCCAAAATCTGTAGTAATCCCTTTCTTTATGCTACACATAATATGAAGTAAGCAAATCACATGCTCAGAACTAATTATAGCAGGGTTTGGATTACTTTCCCTCTTCAGCAACTTATTTCTATTTGATATTGAAATTTGTAAGGAAGCCTCAGGATAAATATATTACAAACAGCAAGTCCTATACTTAATTTTGGTTTCAGAAGGTTTACCTCTCCATGTGGCTAAAAGTCAAAGGAAATTGGTTTCATTTGGACTCAAGAATGTGAATTTTTGCATTGATTTTGCCACTAACATCTACGTCTGGGGTCACCCACTGGCACAATTCCAACTCACCAATGACAAGATAGAACCAGATGGTCCCAGATGCCCTTGGAAAGAAAAAAATGAGGGTTTGGTGAAGTTCTTGCTTCCTCTCCTTTGCCATTCAGTTCACTCATGTGTGAAGATTTAGCTCTTAGAATTCTATCATCTTTAGATTTTGGCATCTTCCTGCCCCTACTGGGAATAATTAATTTATAAGATAAAAGGTTTGTTGTGGCTCATGGTTTTAGAAGTTCTACTCCACAATCACATGTAACCATTGCTTTTAGGGCTATAGAGGATATGCCAAGTAATGATACAGAACACACAATGAAGCAAAACTTTTTACCTCAAGGCCCAGAAGCAATTGAAAGAAAGGGTGGGGCAGATGTACTGCAACTCTTTCAATGACCTAAAGCCCTCCCACCTTTTAAAAATCCAAGACCACCTCCTGACAGCAATATTCTGCAGACAAAGCTCTTAACACATGGACCTTTGCTAAATGCTTAAAGTGGAAACTATAGCACAGAAGTCTAAAAATTGAGCTGGGCACAAGAGGCTCCCTCCTATAATCTTAGCTACTCAGGATGCTGAGATCTGGAGAACTGAAGTTTGAAGCCAACTCGGGCAGAAAAGTTCTTGAGTGTCCATGTCCAATTAACTAAAAGAAAAGCCAAGCTGAAGACCTGGCTCAAATGGTAGAATACTACATGTCAAATGAACAAAATCAAGGCTTCTGATTTCAGGAGACATGAAGGTCTAGTAAATATTTATTTTATGAAACATTTAAAAACTTTTGACTGTTGCTAAAGGCAAATAAACATAAAATTTCACATTGTATGATTCCCATTACATGATGTCTGAGGACAAAACTTAAGGATGGAAAGAAGCAAATTAGGGACTGGGAGATGGTTTAAACTACAAACAGCACAAAGAAATAAGGCAAAGGAAGGGATATTTTCCTCTGTCTTGGTAATTATGGCAGTAACATGTCTGTAGGCATGTCAGAACGTCGAGCATCCCACCCAAATAAGGTAAATTTTATTGTATGTTACATTACTAAACAAAGTTTCAAACTCTGACATAGATTAATATTCTACCCTCTAATTACTAGCATGTGAGAACTTTTAAAACCCACTTGTTATGCTTTTGTGCTGTGTCCTCAGTAATAATATGGCTATTTTCCTCTCTCATCAGCCAGATGGTTTCATTTGTAATGCCCTCCTATGCCCCCAATGCTGACCTATTTTTTAAAGATAGAATTTTGAATTCCTGCTGTTCAAGATAATGAAGTGGAAACATCTAGCCTGTTGGGGTGCAAGTCCTGCTCACCAGTGAGTGTGGCGTTAGACTGTCAGCAATGACACGATAACCTCGAGTGCAGCAATTTTCCACTTGGACGCAGATTGAATGATGATATTATGGCCCTGGATAAAGTCTCTTGATTAGCATTTGAAGATTGAAAGATAGCAACTGATGAGGGAAAGTTCTAACCCAAGGAGAGGATGATTGTCCTTATAAGAACAGAGGGAATGAAACTACCTGGGGAATGTTGACATGGTTAGCCCTAAAGGTTTGAGCACTTGGTTGTGATAATCACTTGATGTCACTTTTGATGGGAAAACTTGACTTTGTCTCATGAACACAAATGTGAAAGGTTAACTTCCCAACCTGGTGTCCTATGTTGAGCCCAGTATCATCCAGTGATGTTTCTCTGCTGTGATTATCACCCAATATTTTTTAATGTAGTTTGTTAGCCTGGAACTTTCACCTAATTCTTCATGGAATGCTCCGAGATGTTACTTAAAAAGAAAGAGAGAAAGAGACTTCTTTGGGTCTTACCTCAATTCAGTGGTTAATGATTATATATTTATGATACATTTCTAAATTTCTGTCATGATTAAAAATCAAATCGAGGGAAATTATAATTGTGTTCTTCTTGAGTATATTAAAAATAAACATCTTACTCATGAATCAACTTATGTTATAGTTACTACTGCTATGCCAGGTTTCAAGAATGGAATATAGAAAATAGCAATTCTCCCACTCTTAGACTTGACATTTACAGTCAGGCAATGGACGACATTTGAAAGTCTCAAATTCAGTTCCTAGCCTGCACACCTGAGCTACTTAGGCTAGCTGGCCCAATCTCCCCAAGGGACGCCAAGGCTTGCTACTACTTTATAGTTTGAAATCAACATTTTGAAAGCTTAACATGACCTTCTTGACCACCTCCAGCTTGGAGTCCTTCTTGTACTTTACTTTGTCTGCCCAGGATAATATCCAAACTCCTAAGTCATTTCATAGGACCGAGTACTTTTTATTAAATTTTGTTTGACATATCACTTTTAAAAAATATATATTTATTATCTTAAGTAGTTGTACAAAGGAATTGCCATACAACAAAACAATTTATGATTACAACACATCTTGACTAATTAGACCATGTACCTGTGTGTTGTGTGCAAGTTGTATGTATGTGTGGATGGGTGTATGTTGGTGTGTGCATGTGTGTATGTTGGTGTGTGCACACCACGTGCACACATGTGATTCTTGGGGCTTGAACTTTGGGTCTGAGCAGTGTCTCTAAATTTTTTTTTCAAGGCTAGTGTTCTAACACTTGAGCAACAGCTCCATTTCTGCCTTTTTTGGTAGTTAATTGGAAAGAAGCATCTTGTAGATTTTTCTACCCAGGTTGGCTTAGAACTGTGTACTTTAAACGCAATCAAAGTTGCCTTTATTTGCAAAGAATTAGAATTCCTTCTAATCTCAGGGTTTCCTGTTTTTTAAAATATACATAAAATTAAATAAGCATTTCAACAGGGTTTCAGTACAGTCTTCAGATTTGGGGTTTAATTTCCATAAACACTCTTCTCATGGGTACTTAAGAAGCATTTGTTCTGAATAAAATCCCAACAGTGATTTAGTATATTTTAAAGGCTTCTTTGCTCTGGTATCTTCTCATGATATCCATAAAATTGAAATGAAGCATCAGTTTTATGATTCTAACTGAGATAACTGGACTCACTTTTCAGGAAGATTGATGGATCTTTTAATGTAGTAATTACTTTTTACTGCCAAACCATGTTCTCTGTTCTACAAACAACAACAACAAAACTCAATACATTTAATAGGAAACACAAATAAACTGCTTTATTAGTCTTTAACAAAAAAACTTTAGCACTTTTTTTATATCTCCTTGATGAAAATTCATTTCATAAAAATGACAGTTTGACAGAATTTGTTTTCTCTTTTTCTTCTAGATGTTTGTTTTTCAAAGCAATCTTTCAGACAAAGGGAAGTTAAGAATATTTCTTCCCCTTGTTTGACAGTTACAGAAACTGAAGATAACAGTTTATTAGCCCTCTGGCTTCGCTCAATGCTCACCTTTCTGAATCAATTGTTCATGATTTATGAGGAGAACACTATCCTGGTTTTCCATTTTCCTCCTGATTGTTCTCTTAACACTATGACAGACCTTGCCCAAGCGACAGAGCATAGAATATCACACAGACACACAAAGTGAAGTGGCTTGAGATTAATGTGGTGGCACAGAATCCTGACTTTAATCTTGCTCACCCAAAGCAGTGAAAGTTGTACACAAAAGTAAAGTTTGGAGTCTCTTTACAGTTCTCTGTTGGTATAGATTAAGGGATGATATATATTGCATACCTTGTTCTAACACGCACAAGAATATAATTTTCCCTTTAATGACATTTAAAAGTTTTGAAATAAGTCATTTTTTAATTGTATACCAACAGGCTTATCAAAACAGTGCAGGTTTTATGAAGAGTGTGGAGCTTTTGTGGAAGAAAATTGCAAAAAATGCTAAATTGCTTGGTTAGGGTCTATTATTGCAGTTCATTTGTGTTATCTACTAAATGTGTTAATTTTTTTAGACAGGGTTGTTTTGTTTGGCAGAAAAAATAATTGCTTTTTTGTTTGTTTAGCTTTAAATTATTTTCACAGGTCCTTTCTGGTATACCATGGACTGAAAGAGATTAATGTTTTGCTTCATAGCGTGCTAAAATTGGTTTTCACAGTGTTCTAGTGGGCAAAGACTAAATGTAATGTGTCATCTGAGGTCCTCTGGGAACCAGATGCTAAGGCTGAATTAGACATGCAGATGTGTGTAGGGGATTTCCTGTGCAGGAGGCAGAAGGGAGGAGTAGACAGGAGACTGATATGGACCTGCCACTCATGAATACCTCAGGCTGCAGGGTGTCCCCAAGAAGGTGTTAGATTTCTGTGGAGTCCGTGTGCTTAGAGGAATCCTGCACCAAGAGAGAAGGCTCTGCTGCTAACACTCTGTTCTTACTCAGGTGTTTGTTGGAGTGGCCCTGGAGGAGTGTGACTATCATATGTTCACCACAGTAAGTCCACAGGTTTAACAGCCAAGGGTTGGCTTAACGCAGGTTGTATTGGAGGGAGATTGGAGTGGCATGTCTCCACAGCCACTCATATGTCCAGGTAGGTCACATATTATAGTCAAAGAAGTAATCAACTTGAATGAACCCAAGACATTTCAGTAAGATTCTTCTTCAGTTGTTGGACATGTACTCCATCCAAAGGCTCTCAGAAAGCAAATTATCATAAATCATGGCATAACTAATCTGGATAAAAGAATCATTTTGTTCAAAGATTGAAGTCAGGTTTCATTGGAAACCAAATATCCAGTGATGCAGATTGATTCCATGGGCCTGAAGCATATTAGCTCTCAACATTAATAAAAATACATTGTAGGGCTGGGAAGTTGGCTCAGTGGTAGAGTGCTTGCCTTGCATGAATGAGACCTTCAGTTCAATTCCTCAGCATTACATAAGCAGAAAAAAGCTGGAAGTGGCACTGTGGCTCAAGTGGTAGGATGTTAGCCTTGAGCTGAAGAGCTGAGGGACAGCGCCCAGGCCCAGAGTTCAGCCCCCACAACTGACAAAAAAAACACCAAAACATTCTATTTGTTGAACATATTTCCTTATATTGCTATTGTGTGTCAGGTAGGTAAGGGCAGTTCATATACTTTCTAGCATATAATATTTGTTTTTTATTTATTTTGTCAAATTTAGAGTACAGTCCCAGATACATTTAAGCAAATGATTTTCATGATTTGAGGGATTCAGCTTCTCAGAAAGGATGAAGGATAAAATAGTGATCAACTGGCCTGGGAAGGTAGCTCAGTGGTAGATTGCTTGCCTTGTATGCATGAGGCCCTGGGTTCAATTCCTCAGCACCACATAAGCAGAAAAAGCTGGAAGTGGCGCTGTGGCTCAAGTGGTATAGTGCTAGCCTTGAGCTTAGGGGCAGCGCCCAGTCCAGAGTTCAGCCCCACAATTGACAAAAAAAAAAAAGAAGAGTGATCAACTGAAGTAGACTTGGGGTTCGGGGAGTGGGTCAAGGCAGTAAGGAAATTCTAGGTCAGACAATTGCAGAAGAGTCCATTAGGGAGGAACCATCTGCTACAATCAGGTACAAAGTAGGATTTTAGTATCTGTCTAAGGATCTATTTGCAGAAAAAACATCACCAAATCAGAGAAGAAACATTAACAAAATATCCTAATGTTATTCAGGGGTCCAGAAAGCTCTAGGTTGCTTCTGTTTGGAGACAGAATCCATCTCAGAGTCTAGATCAGTGGAAATGGTGGTCCATCTGATATTTAAGGGAAGAAGAGGGTAGGAAGAAAGAAGCAATGAACCATTGCATCACTGGAGGGAGCTACACACTGGACTAAATTGGAAAAGGAAGACAAATGCAAATATATGATAGCATGTCTGCCATTATTTTCCACAGGCTTTATACATAATTTGACAAGTCACAATAAAATTTTCAACTTATTGCCACTGACATTGAACGCTTAATTCTGCTCTGTCACAGAAATGAAGAATCAATGATCTATATGAGTTATATGCCTGGCAGGGCAGGGACTCAGTATAAGAGGACTATGTGGGTACATCTAGGTCCCTCCAGAGTTTTCCATTCACTAAATAGGATAAAATGTCTTTATCCAGCAACAGAGGTGCTGAGGTTGGATGTGTTGTCTTTAGGACAATTTGCAGAGATAGACAATAAAGGACTGTATGATATTGGACATGGGGAAATCTGGTAAGTCCCTTTTTAAATTGTGGATTATTTTTTACTTTAAGCTTTTCTTTTACTCTATAAACTAGGACCCTGGCATAATGAGAGTTAAGGTAGAGACTTTTGTTTAACTAAGTGTTTAAATTGAAGAGAAAATTTAAACAAAAGCACTAGAGTTAGCTTTCATTCGCAAAATGGTATAGTTGAAAGAGTTATATTAATTTTCTGAGTATACAGTATGGAAACAAAATGCAGCAACAACAAACCTTCTTAGTTATGAAAGTATAAAGTACATCTGTTAAGAGATTAATGAGAGCAAAATCATTATGCCTGGGAACTATTTCCCAGAAGGGCAGAAAAAAATATAATTAATACTTTAATAAAATTAAAATACAAACATAATGAATCTCAATCTTGTTAGCCAGAACCAAACATACAATGGAAAAAAATCACAATAAAAAACAGAACAACATAGGAAGCAAGTAACTCAATAGAAGAGTACAAATGTATCAGCTTTAAGAAGATATATATTAAATGAAATGGGAGAAAACTATTCACTTGCAGACAATGAGGATCACCATGTCTGTTGGTTAAATATTGAATCATAGTACTTCTTCCAGTGCTATACATTTAGTTTTGCAAATAACACTAACTCAAGTTAAATGGATTTCAAATTTTTAGTTTTTTATGAAATTAAAAAGAAAAGGATAGTCTATATAGTACAGCACAGCAAAATCTTGAATAATTTTGATGTCTTGGGCTAAATTAGCACACAGAGCCTTCTCTCCTGAATTCTACTCTGCTCTGTGTCTCTGATGCAAGGTGGCACTGAATGACATCATTTGCTTTCATTCAATGTACTAGTGGGTTCCTTTGCTACTAAGGAAGCATCAACATCAACACAATATAAGTGTAAATGAAATTAAGTAGCAGTGAATCTCAGGAACTCTGTCTTACAGGAATCATATTACTTGCATGAGAATAGGTTCATTTATTGCTTTTAGTTAGCACTGGTGGCTACTAGGTAGGGCAAATTAGGGCTGCAGGTCTGCGTGAGCTCAGAGAGCTTCTCCTTTCTAATACTGATATGTTCCTCTTTGTTTCAGCATTCTTTGAAAAGTCCCACTCTGACCAATTATTGGTATCATTGCTAGAATACTATTGCTTAAGTAAGAAGATGAAAAGGGTTGAACGCATTTAGATGCATAAATCTCCATTACCTTGTAGATACTTGGCTACCATCAGAAGAAGAAATCTGAGCCTCTTAGATGAAAGAAAAATGTGATTTGATCTGGAGAAAGAAAAAAAGGACTCTGATTACAACCATTACACAATCTCAGTTTGTTAACACCATTAGTAGTGAGGTTAGTGCAGAGAAGAGTCAAGCCATTTGTTTTCTTACTATGACAGTAGCTCTATGACTCTATTTATACCACTGGTAAAGAAGAAACCTGCTTCTCAGAGCTGTGATGTCTAATTCCTAGGCAGTTCCACAGCATGGTAGTGTCCCGACCCGCAGGACGTCAACGAGGGCAGTGAACCTAAGCTAGAAGGAATGAAGGGACAAGAGACACGAAGAATGACAGCAAGACAAGGGTTCTGATCAAGCTGCAAATTTTTATTTTTCACACAGGGGTATTTATATGCTTGGAATAAGGAAGCTTTTTCATTGGCCGTTAAGGAAGCTTTTCATTGGCCATAGCAGTGCAGGATGTTTAATTAGGACAGGAGGAAAGGGTGGTCATTAGCAGTTGCAGGATGTTTACTTAGGGCAGGATGAGGGTAGGATTCTGTAAATTCAGCCTCAAGATGTTCCAGTGAGATAGTCAAGCCTATTATGTTGAGAGACTCAACTTTTGGCTCCCAACATGGTAGCAGCAGCTTACATTGCTCACTTGATGGTTCCATCTTTTTTTCTCTTGGGTTTTTATTGCCCTCAAAGACAAGAAGGAATAGACAGAGCAGAGCTTTGGAGAATGCAAGTAATTGTAGTGGATGAAAGCATCCACTACCTGGAATTTTCTTCTGTGTGTGTGTGTGTGTGTGTGTGCGCGCACGTGTGCCAGTCCTGGAGCTTGAACTCAGGGTCTGAGTTTTTATGCTCAAGGTTTGATCTCTACCACTTGGACCACAACTCTATTATTTCATCATTTTCTTCTTCTTCTTCTTCTTCTTCTTCTTCTTCTTCTTCTTCTTCTTCTTCTTCTTCTTCTTCTTCTTCTTCTTCTTCTTCTT
>NW_012267225.1:21920853-21921531 GCF_000151885.1 Dipodomys ordii
CTTCTTCTTCTTCTTCTTCTTCTTCTTCTTCTTCTTCTTCTTCTTCTTCTTCTTCTTCTCCTTCTTCTTCTTCTTCTCCTCCTCCTCCTTCTCCTCCTCCTCTTCCTTCTCCTCCTCCTCTTCCTCCTCCTTCCTTATTCCTCCTCCTTATTCCTTCTCCTCCTTCTTTCTCTTCCTCCTCTTCCTTCTTCTTCCTCTTCCTTCTTCCTCCTCCTCCTTCTCCTCCTCCTCCCCCTCCTGCTTCTGCCTCTGCTTCTTTGTAGTTAGTTGAAGACAAAAGTCTCACGAGTCTTTCAATTTCCTAACAAAAGAGGCAATGTCATTTTTTCTGACAGAGGCATAGAATTTCTTTGTATATATGTACCACATTTTCTTGATCCATTCATCTACTGAGGGGCATCTGTGTTGGTTCCATATCTTAGCTTTGGTAAATAATGCTGCATTAAACATGGTTGTGCTGATAGCTTTTTTTTTCCATTCTTATTTCCTTAGAATATACACTTGAGATTTCTACTTTAAGTCTTTTTTTTTATTACGAAAATACCATACAGAGGAGTTACAATTACATGGGCAAGGTAATGAGTACATTTTTTTTAAATTTTATTTTATTTTATTTGTGAACATACTGTACAGAGGGGTTACAATTGCATGGGCAGGATAATGCGTACATTTCTTACC
>NW_012267225.1:21935351-22012507 GCF_000151885.1 Dipodomys ordii
CTGCTGGCTAGCGATCAGATGTGTATTCTTGCCTTGGCTCTCCCTCTCCTGTCTAACTCTCTGTCCTGTGATGGCACACTTGGTGTGTTTCTCTGGCTTGGGACTGTTCACTGGAACTCTAAAACTGCTTTCTATGCGAGAGCTTGTTCAGATTCCAGCTTCTCCTCCGCCATCTTGTCTCGATGTCTCCTGAGTACATTTTTTATCAAGCATTGTTGCCTCCTCTTTTGTTTCCCCTTCTTATCTCTTCCCATCTCCCCTCCCCCCAACCCCCTCCACCCCGCCAAAGTTGTAAAGTTCGTTTTTTAGACATAATGACTTTGTGCTGGTAGCTTTGGTATGACCTTGTTTGTGATCCTTTGGGTAAATGCCCAAAAGTGGGATTGCTGGGTCATAAGGGAGCTCCATGTAGAGTCTTTTGAGGAACCTCCATACTGCTTTCCAAAGGGGTTGAACAACTTTACACTCCCACCAACAATGCAGTAAGGTTCCCTTTTGGCCACATCTCCTCCAGCATCTGTTGTTATTAGATTTCTTGATTATAGCCATTCTAGCTGGGGTGAGGTGGTATATCAGCATTGTCTTGATTTACATTTCTTTTATGGCTAGGGAGGTTGAGCATTTCTTCATGTGTCTATTGGCCATTCTTATTTCCTCTTTAGAGAAGTCTCTCTTTAAGTCTTTAGCCCATTTGTTAATCAGGCAGTTGTTTCTCTGAAGATTTGTTGTTAGGGGATTTCGTTTTTTGAGTTCTAAGTATATTTTAGATATGAGACCCTTGTCCATTGTATGGCTAGTGAAGATCTTCTCCCAGTCTGTGGGCTTCCTGTTGATCTTGCTAGCTATGTCCTTGAGTGAAGTAAGTCAGGCCCAAAGAAACATAGGTCCCATGGTTTCCCTTGTTTTCTGTGACTAGTACATGTCTGGGACAAGCAGAATAGGTAAAAGGCTATGTACATACCACCATATTGAGATAATGTTGAGCAAAATGTACCCCAAGACAGGGACACACACGAGGTTTTTTTTCTTTCTTGCTAGTGTTTTTAATGTACTTACAATACACTATGTGATTCTTTTGTTTCTATTGTATGTTCGTCCCCCATGGTATAATCCTTGTTTTCACTGGATTTGATGCTGGTGCTCTGCACCTTGTATATATTTTTTTGTAATTTGGGGAGGGGAAGGGATATTGCAGAACGTTTAAATGAGGATACAGGCTGACCCACTGTGATGATGAGATGTACAGGACACTATATTGAAAAGGAACTTTACAATGTTGGGGGAAGGGGGCTGGCGGGAGGAGTTGGGAAGGTAGGAGGGAAGGTAGGGAGGGAACTGATGGTAGAGAGAAAATAAAGGAGGAGGTAACAATGTTCTCTATGAAATGTACTCATTTCCCTACTCATGTAACTGTAACCCCTCTGTACAACATTTTTACAATAAAAATTATTAATAATAAAAAAGTCTCACAGACTTTCCTGTCCGGGCTGGCTTCCAGCTGTAATTCTCAGATCTCAGCCTCCTGAATTGCTGGGATTACAGGCATGAATCAACTGCTGGGCTTATATTCATCTTTTAAAAACAGGAATCTTTCACATTTAGTGTGATAAGAACTACATGGAGATCAGCTATTGAGTCTCATCTTCTTTCTGTGTTATGACTGAGGGATCTAGTTCACTTCACATATAGTGCACTGCTGCAATCACACATACACACCAAAATCTATTCACATTCAGTCTTCCTTGAATTTCTTCATGCATCCTGCCAACCCTAATTTCAGGCAGAAAAATGGAAAGGTGGGAGATTTCTCCCCAACCATCTTAGAAGATCCTATGACAACACTGTCTGAATGTTTAGCTAGTAGGCTCAAACTGTGTTGAGGTTATGGCAAGAGATGGTGATATGCCAGCAGAGTTTGTGTTAGTAATTACTAGAAGAGCATAAAGCTTGGAGAGCTGCCAAAATTAGAAGAAAGCAAGGGTCTCTATTCTTAAAGGGAAAACACAAAAGGACGGACATTTTGGTGCTTGTGAGTTCAATTTCAAAATGACCATTAAAGAAAATGTGAGCAGTTCTCTAAGAAGCAAACATGAGCTGTGTGCTGGTGGCTCAGGCCTGTAATCCTAGTACTCAAGAGGAGAGATCTGAGGATTTTGTTTCAAAGCTAGCCCAGGCAGGAAAGTCTATGAGATTCTTATCTCCATTTAACCACCAGAAAACTGGAAGTAGAGCTGTGGCTCAAAGTGATAGAGTGCTAGTCTTGAAGGACAAAGCCTAGGGACAGCACACAGGTCTTGAGTTCAAGCCTCATGATCAACTCCCTCCCTCCCCTTACCAAAAGAAGCAAATATGCAAAGCTAGTGGTGTCAAATGCCTGTAGTAATTTGAACTCTCCAGAGGCAGAGTAGGATGGTGAATTTCAGACCAGCCCAGGCTCATAAACCCTGTCTTTGAAAAGGACCCATAAAAATATGAAAAGAAAGAATATAGAGAAAGACAAAAAAAGAAAAGGAAAAAAGAAAGAGAGGGAGGGAGGGAAAACAGGGAAGGGAAGGAAGGAAACAAATGAATGGAGGAAAGAAAGTAAGAGAAGGGGGATGAAAGAAAAAGGAGGGGAGGGGAAGAGAATAGATGTAACAAATAACCTCAATTCCTTTCCATATTAAAAAAATAAGATAAAAGACTCCAGGAAATGGAAATAAGAAGTTTTTGTCTTTGTTGCTGTCTTTGTTTTCATTTCCTTTTGTCTTGTTTGTTCATTTATTTATCTGGAGGTAAAGAGGACACAAAAATGGTGAGACAAAGGATGAACAGTGAATGTAGTAGTGGTACTCATTAAACACTATGTTGAAAGTGGATTATACAACTCGTGCAGGGGGGGTTGGATGGAAAAACTGAGATAAAGGGAGGGAAGGGATGACATTATTAAAAAAATTACTCTATCTGTTTTATATAAATGTAACCCCTCTGTACATCACCTTTACAATAACAAAAATGCATTAAAAATAAATAAAATAAAATAAAAATGAAGGATAGAAAGTTAAAATGTATGAGAAAGTATTCTGAATAGGGTAGCCAAAGAAGACATAGTGTTTAGTGAGTGAGTACCACGGTTGCATTCACTATTCATCTTTTGATCCACCATTTCTGTATACCTCTTACCTCCAAAGACAGATAAACAAGCAACCAAGACAAAAGGAGATGAAAACAAAAATAACAACAGAAAAGGAAAAACACTCGTTTTCCAAAAAAAAATGTTTTGCTTGCTTTATCTGTAGACTGAGGAGCATCACTAAATTTAATTTTAAAAAAAGTTTATTATAAAGGTGATATACAGAGCAGTTACAGTTTCATGAGTCAGGTGATGAGTACATTTCTTTTTAGACAGTGTCACTCCTTTCCTCTCTCACCTAGTTTTTCCCTTTTGTCCCCATCCACAAATAGTATAGTTCATTTTCAACCTAGTGTCCGGTGAGTACCACTGCTACATTTGTCCACCATTTGTCCCACCATTTCTGCCTTCTCTGCCCCCTGCCTACCGCCCACCTCCCCGCCACCTTTGCCCTCTCAAAGGACAAACAAGACAAAAGGAAGTGAAAACTAAAACAACAACCAAGATAAAAGAATAAAAGCTCTTGTTTCCATTTCCTGGAGTTCATTTCAATAATTATTATTTTATATGGTCAGACGCACAAAGGTATCGAGCCTATATGATCCTCTCCTAAGAATATCCTCTTTTGGTCTCACTATGTGAATGCCTATAGACCTGAATAGTTTATCATGTTCCAGTGTATTTTTTTTCTTTTACTGTCCAATGAGTTTACTTGTAGATTTATAGGCACATTCTAGTTACCACAAATAAGGAAAACTGAAAACTATGCTGTATGGTTTTAAAACTGAACTAAAATAGAATAAAAGAGGGAGAGGAGGGAAATTTTGTTTTCAATAAGAAAAAAAGAAAGTTCCTAACAAGAAAACACTTTCCATGATAAGTTTATTTAAAAACAAATAAAGAAGTATCTCTCTTTAGTTTGGCTAAAGGTAGAAGAAAACAACTCAAGAGGGAAAGGACTGAACACAGATGGAAAGGTACATCTATGTGTGACACTGGGAGACACTGGTAGCCAAGCATGGGTGGCTGAGTGGAAGTCTAGTACATGAGTACAGAAGGCAGCTGATTGGATACTATCACATATCCCTTTAGGAGCCTGGAGGAAACTGAGAAATCTTTGAATTTTCCCTCACAATCCAGCATGCAATTGCAGCCAGCTTTCTGCATGGCCTGCCATCCCTCCAATTGAAAGTCTAGTCTAGGAAGGTCTCAGTCTAGGAAAGCTCTGCAGAAGACTGGGGAAAATATAGAGTTACTCACTGGGCACAACTCTAAAAATAAGCCACAGGAATTCTCAAAAATAACAGTCGATGGGCTCTTAGTTAGACAACATGGCAAAGATACAATTTAATATAGCACCAAAAGATTTGATGTCTTGGAATAAATCCACCATAGGCTGTTCGAGTTCTTCATAAGAATAGTGTACAAGTTTCTTGAATGACATTTGAAGGCATTTCCTATTCATTGATAGGACAACTCAGTATTGTAAAG
This sequence comes from Dipodomys ordii, assembly GCF_000151885.1. Lineage (NCBI taxonomy): Eukaryota > Metazoa > Chordata > Mammalia > Rodentia > Heteromyidae > Dipodomys > Dipodomys ordii. The sequence goes on from NW_012267225.1 coordinate 21,939,955, forward strand.
ATCTTGTTTCCAAGCTAGTCAATAATGAAATTTGCAAACATAATCCCAATAGAGATTTGAATGGAACTGGATCAGCTTGTTCTGTTACTAGAGAAAAGCAGAGAGACACCCCCATCGCCACATACATGGCCAAATATTATTCACTAAGAATAGGTGATAACAAGGCTGGTGGTGGGGTAAAGATAGGGCTTTAGCCATCTAAAAATCAATAGCCAGTCATCAATGCAGGTCTTTGGCAGAAGTTTGGTGTGTAATGGGGAAAATGGGCAGTGTGATGCTAAGGGCAAAGATAGAGAAAAAAATACACGTCATGGAGGTAAACACAGATGTGAACATATAGTGAGTTTTGATACACACAGAGTTACCATATACTTCCGTAAAAAGGCAGCAGGTCTTACAGCAACTGAAGTGGTCCATTACCTAGTTAGACAGAAATCTGAGATAATCTCCTTATGATATTGATCCTAGAGTGTATTTAAAGACAATGTATACCATAAAGAACATATTGATAAACTTATGTCTCTTTTAGTTGCTGCAATAAAAATACACAAATAAGCCAGAAACTAACAAAACATATTCCAACACACTATCATACTATCAATAGCCAGAACATGTGTATAACTCCTAAAAATCACTGAGATAAAATAAGAAACAACCAAATTGAAGAATAAGAAACAGATATGAACAGGTGCTTCACAGAAAAAAAAAGAACCACACAAGACCCATGAACAAGTGCTTCAATAAAAATCTTTTGTTTATTAAATGCACTTTTATCTATGACATGTCTGCAGTAAATTCTAAGTGTTCTATACATGTTGATTTGTCGATAGTCCTAGACACAATGCATATTATTTTTATTATGGCTATATTTAGAGTTACAGGCTTGACAGTATTATTTGAATGGTTTCAAGTATGTCATGATACTTTGCATTAGGGCCCAAAGCCCTTCTTGTTCACAGCTTGTGTTAAGGTTTACTTGGGACTTGGCTCACTATCAGTAGAGAAGGGATTTCTCACTTTTCTACTTGAGCTGAACTCAAATTTCAATCCTTCCAATCTCAGCCTTCCAAGTAGCTAGGATTACAGGCATAACTCACTAGTGCCTAACTGCCACTGCAAATATTAATGGGACAGGTAACTTGTATCTATGAGCTCAGGGTTATTGTTCAGATTATTGTTAAAATTCCCTGAATTTTTAATAGATAATATAGAAACCTAGTGAGGGCCTTTTCTACCATCATACTACACCCAGGGTGGCAAAATGGAAAGCAAAAGGCCTCATAGTTTACCCTCCATACCAGAGGTTCAGGTACAGCCTGGAAACAGACTTCTAGTTCCTTCTGCCACAGGATATGTCTACTATGAAACTTTCCTGTGCACTGTTTTAGAAGTGTGACCCAACTTGATGCTAAATGATGACCAGGATGACCAATCACCCTTTGTCCACACTTAGGTGATCAGTACTGTTTCTCCAAATGAAGAAACAGCTAGATCCTCAAGCCTATGAGTCTCAATACCACGGACATATCCTTAAGGCCCTGACTCACAACACAATTAGAATCATTGATTAAGATGTTCCCTGCCATTTTTAAGCATGTTTCCTTCAGGCCCAGTCAGTGCCTCTTATTCCAATTTTTCCCTGATGCGCTCACTCTGGTTTTCTGACTTGAATCTCAGAGAATATCTGCCAAAATCCACATCCTTCTCCTTCCAGTAAGCACTTTTTCTCCATTGCATTACATGAGTTTAGTCATCTGGGATTTCTCCTGCTGTAGCTGCCAAGCATTCAGTTCATCCCTCCCCAGGGCCAAGAACGTTGTTATTCCTTCAGTTCTATCAAACAGGAGTCTTATTGTGGCAGGCATAAAAGGCAAGCAGGCAATAAAGACCTCAACCGTGTGCTAAAAATGGGTACAGGTGCTCAATTCTATGTCCACTTTCACTTCGATGGCTACATGGAGCTCAACATGACTGTGATTCAAAAGAGTGAAATACGGTACTCTTGCCTTAAAACCCAGGGAGGTTCCAAAAAGAAACAAATTCAACCCCAAAGCATTGAAGAGCAAAGGAGATTGCCACTGCAGCCTTCTTTTGAGTTGTGTTAACGCTCACAGCTTTCCATGCAGCACTGAAGGTTTTTTACTTTCCTAGTCTAAATCTCATTCTATTTTCTCTTCCTTGAATCTTTAAATATTTAATCTTAAAAGGTATAAGGAAAGCACAATAAAAATGCATATACATTTCATAGATTCACCAACCACTCTCTTTCCGTATGCATATATATGTTTGTACTTGTGCATATAGATTGGCTGGATCACTTCAGAACTATCAACCTTTCACCTGTAAGTAATTTATCATGTATTTCCTAAGAGTTAGAATATTTTCAGGCTAGAAGTATTGCTCAAATTGTAGAGGGCCTGCCTCACAAGAGGCCCTAAGTTCAAACCAGAATACCACCCAGAAAATATAATTTTACGTAGCACAATACAATGTCTTACTTCAGGAAGTTAACAATAGTATATAACTCATATTCAAATTCCTTCCATTTTTGCTTTACTTTTTCTCTCTATCCAATCAAGGAGCTACCGTTGCATTTTGTTGTCATAATACTTCTGTAATCTCCTCCACCTCTAATGAAATTCGTGTTGCTGATCATTTTAAAGAGCTATCTGGCCTGTTAAGTTGTAGAATGGCTCTTTGTTGGAGTTGGAGTGAGTCTTGTGTCACAGTGAGATGCAGATTACAGACATTTCTGGTTGTGATGTTGTGCAGCCATGGAAATCCTCCCAAAACATCTGCTTCTCCTAACACCTTTTTTGAAGACAACTTCCATATGTCTGTAATTACCTCTAGGGCCTTGTGAGCCCATTTGTGTAGCCCCCGGTTACTTCTCTCTTTCTTCTGTAAAATATATTTAAAAATGTATTTTATGATTATGTTGGGATTAAGACTAATATAATTGATTGACATTTATTTCTGAATATTACATATTATATCCACTAGTTATAAAGTATGAATTTAAGAGAAAATAGAATAAAAACATTCTATGATTCCTAAAAGAATAAAAGATCTGCAGCACTGAACCTAAAGGACAAGTTGAGCCTGGTCCTTTCTCTCCTGTCTGGGCTGTGTTCCCAGGTCATTGTCTCCATCTCTGTCACTGATTCTCATCAGGTCAATAGCCACCTAGCTTGCTGTCATACTCTCTCCCTCTGTAGTCAGATCTGTTTCTGTCTCCCTGCTCTACCTATCTTCTTTCCACACAACACAGTTGGGTTTTTCTCAGTGTCCCCCTTTGTCCCCCTATGCTCCCCACTCTCTGTATATCAAACACGAGAGCCCAGGTACATGAGGGACCAGCCTGCTCAGACAGCAATGAGTGGAGGAACTGCTATTTTTCTCTGCTCTCCTTTATTCTGAGTCAAGACTGTGAATCTGTAAACAAGGCTATTGAATGTTTGCTTGTTGACCTTGTAAGAGTTTCTCCCTTGCTTGAAATGTACTAGTGCCTAATATTATTCTCTAATGATGCTCAGATACAGTCAGAAGCTGGTTTCCTCCTAACTTCATCTGAGCCTAGTTTGTTAACAAAGCACTGTGAATCTTCTCCTTGAATCCCCACTGCAGCCCCATGAAAAGGTGACCTTTATCCCCATCACTCAGATACTGGAGCAACTTGCCCAAGATCTACCATCAATAGAGACAGGCAAGATTCAACCAACTAGATCTATATCAGGCCTACCTTTCTGTGGTAACCCCAATTTCTGGCTTGGTTTTGCAGGCCATATGGAACTGGAGATGGGATACAAGACAGGAAAGAAGAAGGAAATTAGGAACTTCCTCTTTGTGTTTTCTCTCCTTGCTACAGAATGAAAGTACTATTCAGTCTGTATATTAAACTAATGCTTCACTTGAGGTACTTGGAACATAGAGGATCCTTGTAGATTCTTAAATTTCTGTAGAAAAAAATTGGTCCAGAATGAACCTATTAACTAAATACAACCATTCCTTCTCCATCTCAGGTCCTTTACCTGTGAAACAGGATGTTCTGACTCACAGCTAGAAGTTTATACAGGGCAAACTCTAAGTGCATGATAAATGCCTCTTATTGTCAGCATTCAATGCTGTATTTTAGTATTCAGTAACCTTGTAAAGTTTCAGAGTTATAAAATGAAAATACTTTAGCTAGGCAAACCTGAAATGCAAACAAACTGGTATATGTTCATTAGAAAAAGAGAGAAAGAAAAAAAAACTCATTTGAAATTGTTCCAATGCACAGTTAAACACTTCAGTCATTATTTGATGAACTAGTAATTTTTCAGGAAGAGAAACCTTTCTGAACTTGGGGGAAAAACATTCATCAAATGCTTTTGCTGTCTGTGAGATGAAAGTTCAGGACTAGTGCTTTATTTTCCAGTCAAATGCAGGATCAAAGCAATGCTTGCTTTTTTTTTGGTTGGTTGTGGGGCTTGAACTTTTTTATAATGCAGGATATGCCCCCAGATCCCTTATGAAACAGAGATAAGAACTCAGTATCTCTCTGTGAGTAATCAAAGCTTGTTCATTAAGTAGCTGAGGCTTTGGCTAGGCAGCCAACACATAGCACCAAGTAATAAAAGAAAAGGCTGTGTGGGCAGACACTAACGTGTCTGAGGTAAAGACTGTGACTGTGACTAAGTCCCCACTAATTGATGTATCATCCCAGAGCTCACCAGGGACATGTACCTCCTGTGGGGTTCACCATGGTCATACTCTTAGTGTCATTCCCATTCCAACATTTGACTATAGGACTATATTTTCTTCAATTCAAGGCATTGGGAATTGTGTTTTATAGTATTTAAACTAGATTTCTATATGATCCAAAATAGGAAATAGGTATATGGAAATCCATACTGATGTAAATAAGTTATTGAATAATTTTGAATTAATTTGAATAAATTATTGGATAGTTTTGAATATCCTTTTAAGAAATGAAGCTCACTTCCTCCCACTTCCCACCCTAGAAGATGGTCTAGGCCTAGTGACTCATTTCTAAATAATAGAGTAGGGAAGGGCAAAGCAGTAACTTTGTACAGGAAAGAGCTGGCAGGCACACACTTAACCAGTGGTAAATATTATCACCAGGATGTGCCTCCAATCTTATGTACGATGTGATCATAAAGAAATTTTATCTCTTGATACTCTTTGCATAAATCTATTAACCCAGTCTAATCTTAAAAGAACCATCAGACAAACCCAGACTGTCTATATCCTTTGTCAAATTGTCAATACTCTTTAAGACTCCTTTCAAGATCCTAAAAAGACAAATTAAGACTGAAATAGACACAAAGGAGACTCAAGGAGAAATACAACATGGTACCCTTAATGGAATCCTGGAGTAGGAAGAGGAGAGTCATGGAAAATATTGTGAAAATAAAGTAAAAAAATGTGCTTACTGGTAATATACCAATTTCAGTTCTTAGTGCTGGCAAAAGTACTGTGGTAATCTTAGATGTTGGCTACAGAAAACTTGACAAGAGGTATACAGGAAATCTACAAATTGTACAGGAGGAAAAATAATTTTTCTTCTACCCTTCTGACTTCTCAGCTGGCATTCTTTATAACAAGAAAAGGAAACCAGCAATTAGTTGACTTGAGTTCCTATTGTATACATGGGGGAAGTACACAAATAAATGTGTCCACTGAATTCTGGCTTATATGGCATCTGCAACAAAGAATAGTTTATTTTTAGAGAAGTGACAAGACAAATGAAAAGCAACTGGAATCTCCAGTTTAGTAAATTGGGGGAAGGGAAATACCAAGAAACCAATGATAGATGAAGGATAATTGTTAATTTGGGCAGATTAGTCCACCACCTTCAAGCTGTGCAGAATCTAAAGTAGTCTTCTGTGACCAAACTTTGCCTTTCCAGGTAAAGGGGGAAAGAGGCCAGGTGAATAAGATGGGTGGGAGAGGTAGGGAGAATAATGGAAGGAATGACATTGATCAAGATGCATTGTTCTCAAACTTTCATGTTGAATTGAAACCCCTTTGTACAACTTTATTTAAAGACAATAAAAAAAAATAAAGAGGAAAGGAAGGACAGAATTTTAATTTTGAGTCCAGCTTTTAGGCCAAAGAGGTAGTCATATTGGAGAGCTTATCTCTCTCTTTTCAGTTGCTTTCAAGTGTTTCTCAGAATAAAACAGGCCGATGGGACAAATCTTAGGAATGATATGTTCTATTATCCTCCAAAATCCGAAATAATCCTCACATAAGCTTTATTTGAAGAACAAAAACTAAAACTAAATTTTCTTGTTAATTTTTTATTATAATCTACAACCTAATTCAAAATTTTCATGTGTGGGTTGTTGTTTGCAATATGGCTTTTTGGTGTCTAGAGTTTTTCAGTCTGAGTAGAACTCTTGTAATCAAAGTGCCTGTTCAATCAAGTGGTTGCTGATAATTTTCAAATAGCTAAGGTCTGCACAGACATGAGACTGGAGGGCATGCTTAACAAGCTGATTACCTTTTGATTTTGAGGCATTTTAATGTGGTGTGCTTAGCAATCATTTTCTGCCTAGGACTGATAGATAATTCCACTGATAAAGCCCATGATTAGGAAGGAAAAGAAGAAAGGAACACATGAAAGAAGAAAAGAAAATGCTGATCTGTTTCAGACAAGGGACCTCCCTGCCATGCTCCTCAGAAGCATTCATGGATCAAAACAATCTGGGTGGCAGGAAGGAGAAAGAATGGCCAGCAAACTGGTATGTACCACTGTATCCCGATCCCGCCTCCTATTCACCTCCCCACCCACCTGTTGCTAACATTTGGTGCATTAAACCCTGAAAACCTGGGTATCTGCCATAAAACCTGCCAAGCTTCCTGCCTTTATTGCTGCCACCACCATCCGAGAAATGAGGGGGCATTGGGGTCCCTGGGGGAACTTGTGATCCTTTTTGGAAAACCAGTTTAAACAGCTTTCTTAACATTTAACATAGAACTGTATTTTACACATTAACAGATAAATAGGGAAATAAACACCTTCTGTTAGTAGGCTTTCTCTGTAGAATGCATTTAAATAATGAGCCATCAATTATCATAGATGGTTTGGAACATGTAGAAGTTTGAGGAGTTTTTGACCAAATAAAATTATGCACCCTAACATAGAAGGTATAACCTTGATTTGTATCATGAAAAAAAAGAACTCTGTTTCATAAGGATGGATTTAAGATTAAAAGAGAAAAAAAATGGGTTCAAGCTAGAGCAAGTCATGTGAGGTTGACTCTTCCTATTTACAGATGCTGCAGCAATTCAGAGGCAGTGATAGATCATATGACATTCCCAGGCAGGGTATCTCTAGGTACCTTTCATGTACCTTTCCTATGCAGTTTGGCATTGCGAGACAGAAACCAAGACTGAAATGTGGGGCCTTCTTTCAAAATGAAAATGTCTATCATCAATTTCCTTTGTGCATTGCAACAATGACTTATACATTTTTCATTAGAATCAAATAGCTATGCAGATAAATACCTTTCTAGAGCAAATAGAAGAGTGGAATTTGAATTGCATTTGAGTTTCCTCTATAGAAATATATTATAATAAAAGTGTCACATTCACAATCTGCTATTATTGATATGTATTTGGAAAGATGAGCATTCTTTTTTTTTTTTTTGGTCAGTTGTGGGGGCTGAATTCTGGGCCTGGTGACCGTCCCTCAGTTCTTCAGCTCAAGGCTAGTGCCCTACCACTTGAGCCACAGCACCACTTCCGGCTTTTTTCTGCTTATATAGTACTGAAGAATCAACCCAAGGCCGCATGCATGCAAGGCAATCACTCTACCACTGAGCCAACTTCTCAGCCCTAAGATGAGCATTCTTTATTTCATTTTGTCATAAGAAAGCATTCCAGTCTTAGGAGACTTGCTTCTTTCATGAGAAAACTTCTTGTGAAGTGAAACCATATTGAGTTTCAAACTTCTGAACTATTTCTTTTCGATTATTGATATCTTCTGACATGAAATAGGATAAAACTCTATCAATATATCATACAGAGGAAGATTAACGTGTGAGTTGGATTTCCTGAAAAATAAACAAGTCAGGGTTTTATAGTGGAAGGAAGATATCCACCAGAAAGCTCCATTTTGACATATCTGTTTCTAAAGAGAAGGCTTTGGAGACGGACCATGATTAGGAAATAGAGATATGACCAGTTGACCTTCTAACCTGCCATTTCCTTGAATGTGCAATTACTGCTTTCTATACTGGAAAATCGTTCTGTTTGCTTTGCTGCATGCTCATAATCAGATGGTCTTTAATGCAGTTAGTCTATCTTAGTCTATACCAGGCTAGACTAATATGCATAAAAAAGAGGACTTTACAATTCCTTCAGGTAGATGAAAAAGATAAGCTCTTACCAGATATTTTTATTATTAATTTAAGCACTGTACAAAAGGATTACAATTTCCTAAGTCAGGTTATAAGTATAATGTTTCTTGAGTATTTTCACCTCTTCCTTTGTTTTCTATCATTTCCCCCATTCCAACCCTATCCACAAATTATATAGTTCATTTTTAACATAGTGTATATTGAATTAAATAACTGCATTTGCTCACCTCCTTCCCTATATTCCTGACTCCTGCCCCACCCAGCCCACCCAAAACAAAGACAAAGCCAAACAAATGAAAACAAAACTAAAAACAATATAGAAATAAGTTTCCATTTCTTGGAATTCATTTTGATAAACGGTATTTTAGATGCTCAGAGGAGTTACATATTTTCCTCTGTATAACTTCCTTTAGTCAGTTTAGTGTTGATATGTAAATATGTAAAAGTAATCACCTTTAGTTGTTTTTTAGATCTAGCTTCCACGTATGAGAGAGAATACATGTGCTAATTATCTCTCTGATCTTGGCTTACTTCATTTAACATGGTTTGTTCTAGGACCATCTATTTCCCTGCAAGCGACATGATACTATTCTTTCTGATGGATGAACAAAATTCCATTGTATATACATACCACATTTTCTCAATGCACTCTTCTATCGTAGGGCATTGAGGCTGTTTCTATAACTTGGCTATTGTGAATAATGCAGTAAAGAACATGGATCTGGAAGTTTCTTCATATATCCTGACTTGCAATGTTCTAAGTAGATGCCCAGGAGTAATATGGCTAGATCATATGGTAGTTCTATGTTTAGTTTCTGAGGAATCTGCAAACTGCCTTCCAGAGTGATTGTACTAGTATTTATTCCCACGCATAGTTTAATAGGGTCCCTTCATCCCTACATTCCCACAAGCATTTTTTATTGTTCAAATTTTAATGTTGGCCAATCTTACTGGGGTGAGATGGAATCTCAATGCTGCTTTGATTTCAATTTCCTTTAGCTAGGGATGCTGAGCATTTCCTCGTGTTTATTGGCCATTCTTATTTCTTCTTCTGAGAAATCTTTTTTTAATTTAATTGTGAAGGTGATGTACAGAGGGGCTACGGTTACATATGTAAGGTAATGAGTATATTTCTTGTTGAACTTGTTACCCCTTTCCTCATTTTTCTCCTACTTTCCTTCTCCCCCAATCTTCTCCCTGCCCCAAGTCATACAGTTCATTTCCAGCGTATTGTCTTGTGAGTATCACTGTTGCATTAGAGAAATCCTAAGTGAATCTTGACAGGACATAGTAATATTATAACCAACAGAAGGATTAGGCAATCCAATAGAAAACATTCATTTTGCCTACTCCTGCTACTGAATCCTCTGAACTGTTGACACATTTTGATGCTTATGACACATTCTGAGAAGTAATGATTTTGGAGGCCTATTTGGATCCAAGAATCCAGTAAGAAGTTTTTGATATCATGGTGCTTGCTAACTTACGCATATAGGTACAGTAGGTCTCCACTTCAGCTCACAAATGAGCTGTTTCAAAATTTTATGTAATCAAAATACCTTGCTGCAATACAGTGGATTTACAATTCTCTCTCCTACTTCTTGCCTCATACTGATCTGTGGGTTTCATACAAACATAGACACTACTCACAGAAAAAGGATGTAAGAGTACGTTTGACATCTTTCTTGGTTATGCTGCTGATTATATATTTCCACTAGGGACATTCACTATGTAATAATAGACAAGTAATATTATTTCTTTGTCAGTGTCAAGTATTCTATGAATCTTGGGGGGGGGACAAAATTTGTATAAATTAAAGATTTTTCTGCACAGGAAGCACATCTCACTCACGTGACCTTCAAAGTTCAAGAATCATTATTATAACGAGTGCCTATATTTTAAATTTGTTTGTGTCTACATAGTTAATATAGCACACATACATCTATATATGACTTATTAGTACATACATATGTTACCATACAGTTTCTCTCCTTCAATCTTTATAGTTCTTCCCTTTCCTTCCCCCTGAAAGTTTACATTTAAAGATCCACTTCTGTCTATTTAAAGAGAAATACCCTACCAATTTTTCCTGGGAGACATGTGGAGGTTGAACAAAGTGAGAATAGCTTGCTGATAATTCAATACCAGGTACAGTGGCTGTGGTAGGTAGTTATGGATACTTGAATGTAAATATAAAATGCCACACTAGGAGGTAGCACCTCATCTGGGAGGTGAGAGGAGGGGAGGCCAGAAGACCAGGATGTTGACCAGTCTAGCATTGGGAGCTTGGCAGCCTCCTTTGATCACATGTGTAACACAGATTTCGCTTATTCTTTTCAATGAGGCTGCCTCTTTCCCATAAATCCAGATGAACAATCAAGCCCAAGTGATGGGAGAATAAGCTGTTCTGCTCTATTGCCTCCAAATGATATTTTCATCAGGAAAATTTCCTTACAGGTGATTTTCAAGCAAATAAAGTAAACTTCATTTTAAAAAATACTATTAGATCACAGGTGTTAACTAACTTGAAACAAAGTGATTATATTTGACTTAGACTATATTATATATCTTGGTCTGAAATTTCTTGTCTTGGGTGCATTTATGACAATGAGCACTTTCTACAAAGAAGTGAGAAGAACCTGAAGTATGTAACTGTGAAATGAAACAAACACAAGGAGGCTATAGATACATAAATTTATAATAAATAAATAGATTTAATTGCAGTCCATAAAGAATGTAAAAGTCACTGAACTAGTTGATAGGGACTTCATAAAACCTTCCAAACTAAACTTAAAAGACAGGATGTCCATGATTAGAGTCAGCTGTAAGTAGCACAGGCAGAAATAATTAATGATTTTCAAAAAATACATTTCAAACTTACAGACTCCACAATGACAATTATACTTTCTAAAGCATCATTCAACTTTATTTTTAAATGTGAGAACTTCTTTCATTATACCTGAATTATTTCATAAATGATACTCAAAGTCACTGATTCTAAGCCAATTCTAAAAGGAGGCTTTAATGAAGAATTAATAACTTTAATAGTTTCGAGTATAACAGATAGAACTTTGATGTCAACAAGGTTTATGCAGAAAGGCATAATAATCAAAATACCTTTGAGGAAAAAATGTTCTTGGCACAGTACTAAACATGTAAGAGCTGTTCTAATTGTGTTTAATATTTTTGGCATAGTGTCAAATTCCTGTGGTATTGAAAATTACAGTGGGAAAGCTTTTTTTGAAGGTAGTTTCTAAAACAAATCAAGCCTAAGCACAGCACACACACACACACACACATACAAATTGCTGTCATTTGCTGTTGAGCAAAAGGATTCTTTATCCAGAGGGAAAGATAATGGATCCAACCCTGAGCTCAGCCCCCAGATCAGAGCCAAAGCACACAGCTAGCAAGACATACAGTGCCTAGAGGGTGCTGCAAAATCACTTTGATGCCAGTAACTTGACCCTAGGTGATGGAAGACCTGCGTGGCAGGCACCAGCAACAGGAAATCCTGCTGGCAATAGCACTCAAGAATTACTTGTGAAGCCATTGATTGTGGCCTTCTGCTCTCCATTCAATAGATGCCATTCAGAAGTTTATGACTTACAGATATTATAGCAGTTACCAGGGGATATCACCACCCTGCTTTTTGACAGTTTCAATCTAGGAAGAGACAATGCAAGCCATTTTAATACAAGTATTGTAATAAGGAAATTGGTTCAAATTGGAATAAGGATGCCAAGGCAGGAATCTTCCCATGGGTACCAATTGGGTACAAGCCTTTTAAAAGCTATCACACAGGCATCTAAGAGCATTTTGATTCATGTCTGATTGGCAATCAGACCATTCATTGAGCCCACTGGACTATTTCAAAGCACTGTTTACTTACCTCTAAGTCCTAGCAGGTCATGGTCTAAAGTTCCAGTAAGAATTGTGAGAGCCAGATGACAGTGGCTCAAGCCTGTAGCTACTCAGAAGGCTGAGATGTGACTGTACCAAGTCAGCTTGGACATAAAAATCTGTGATGTTCCATCTCCAAAATAATTAGGAAGAATAGCCAGCAGGATGAACAAGTGAGAGGTCCTGAATTGAAGTACAAGTACTGCCAAAAAGAAAAAGTAAAAAACCCTAGGCTGAAAAATCGGTCATAATATTTGCTACTATCAAGCACTGGCTATAAGTCATGAAGTAGACAAAATGGTTTAAAAGCGTTATTTCATCTTATGGTCAGACACTATGTCGTGAATTTACTATATATTATTTTACCACCTATAACTACCCTGTAAGGTTCTCCTTATTAGCCTCATTTTCTGAATTGGAAAGCAAAAGATAAACAAGACTTGCTGATATGTTCAAGCTGGTGTTTGGCAAATTCAGGACTCACTTCAGGGCCTAGCTAGTAATCATTGTCTTTCCTTGGATTATACTCTTGTCTCAGAAATAACTGATTCAAACCTGAGGTTATACAATCAACAGTGGGCAAATCTTAGAGAATTAAGGAGAAATGAAGCACAAGTGACCACACATAGGTTAAGCATCTCTACTTCAACTGAGTAATATTAAGAGCAAAAATCAATAACATGCTCTCTGAGCCCACCGAGTAGAGACCATGAGCAAAGTCTGAGCTAAAAACATTTCTGGACAAAAAAGGTATCATTGAAGTTAAGTGGTGGAAGATATGTCCAAGAAATATTACAGGATTTGATCCATTTATGACTCCTGTTATAGATGAATGTGTGAGGATGGTTACTAGTGGGCAATAGAACAATATTTGAATGGTAGTAATTCAAGGAAATAGTATCATCATGTCAAAAACCTTGGAAGAAGTTTAATAATGACAGCAAGCAGTCACATTCCCTTTCCAAAAAGACTACTATAAATTAAAAGTTGGATCATGTACATTTTCGTAGTCAACTTTTTTAAAACTAAGCTTTCGCAATAATCGGAGATATTTTCTCAGATATTATAAAGAGAAACACAATATTAATTCCTTTTCAAACTTTTTCTCACATGGGCTTTCTTGGATGACATTGATACAAGGGAATTTGTGGGGAGTGGGTCGTGGGACTTGAACTCTGGGCTTGGGTACTGTCCCTGTGCTCTTTAGCTCAAGGCAAGCATGCTACCACTTGAGCCACAGTGCCACTTCTGGTTTTCTAGTAATTTGTTGGAGATAAGAGTCTCACAGACTTTCCTGCCCGGGCTGGCTTTGAATCGTGATCCTCAGATCTCAGCCTCCTGAGTAGCTAGGATTATAAGTGTGAGCCACCAGCACCCTGCCCAAGTGATGTTTTTTTTAACATTAAGATGAAACCATGTAACAAAATGAAAAAAATCCCATTAGCAACTCTGTTTGTTAGACTTGTTTAGGTACCAGTCACTTTGCAAAAGCAAACATCTAGCATCCACACTTGGTTAGCATTGGTCTTCCCTTTTCTTGTAAAAAAAATCTCATCTATCCTCCTTTCAGTTATTTAACTCTTTGGTGTGATACACTAGCTCACTGTGGACTATTACTCAAAACTTTGGGTGTGAGCGCATATCCTGGGCCCAGCCACACAAGATTAAGCTGACTTTTAGAGAGACCACATGACCTTGTTCACATTCATTGGCAATCATTTCAAGGTTAAATTTGTCAGGAGGAGGGGCTGCTAAGGAAGTGGGGCTTCCTGACAGCTATGGGAAGAACAGAAATTGATTGCCTGAGCAAGTTGAAAGTGTTTACAAATTGTGTAATAATGTCTACTGAACAGAGGGGTGCCTGACTGGCAGAAAGCTACAAAGATGTTTAAAATAACATGACAGACTTAAAGGCTGGTACAACTATAATTAAGAAGCCCAAACAAATCCAAAGGGACTGATCCCAGCACACTGCCTACATTTCCCCCCAACAGGCTTGAAACCCAACTTTGGAAATACTCATAACCAACATCCTTCATTGGTGATTCTTTTGGGACTTAACCTGGAGAGAGGCACTTCACCCATAATCAACTCTTCACAGGTACAATCTACACCTAAGGTGTGTCAACAGCAGCCCCCTTCATGCCATTTTATTTTATTTTAATGCTATTATGAAAGGCTAATTTAACTCCTGCGCTCTACTCAGGAATTTTCCTGCTTGTTGACAACTCTACTCCACTAAACATCTCTGTCTGCCAAATCCTGCTATCCTAGCTCTGTCAGAGGTGTTCATCTTGAAAAAAACTTGTCAATAAACTGTTAGATATAAATCTTTCTCTGTGACTGCCTCCTGAAACCCAACCTTTGACCATTTTCTTTGGCTGAAATCTGTGAGCACTGGAAGAAGCCCAGTGGATTCTCTCTACTCTGGAAATAAGTTTAGGAGCCATTATCCTTGTTTCCCCCATATTTTGTGTAAGTCTGCAAGATCTTGTGTTCCTCTGAGCCTCACCCAGTTCCTCTTGTCACTGGTGGTGCCCCCATGACCTGAATAGGAAATATACATCCCTGCACACGACCTTCCCTGGCCCAAGCAGAGTCTGCATCCTTTTCATGCCCTTTCAGATCCAGGGCTGCTTTTAGACGTTTGCAATTATTTGATATGATGATGGTATCTGTCATGATGCTTCTCTCTCACTTATTAAGATCCAGCCCAGTAGTTCTTCAAGGATTGGCAAGCTAAACGTAGAGAAGATAAAATACTCAAGATGGATCGTCCAGGGTTGATATTCACACTTGTTTATTATTTTATGACTGGATTCTAAGCATATGTTTTTATTAAAATAGTAACAAACTAAAAATAAAAAATGATTTGAAGAGAATGTCTGATTGAGTTTTTATTTCTCCCTTTAATAACAAACTCATTTTGGTAACATTAGCACTAATTTAAAGTTGAGTGCTGGTGGCTCATGCCTGTAATCTTAACTACTGAGAAGGCTGAGATCTGAGAAGATCATGGTTCAAAGCCAGCCCAGCCAGGAAAGTTCTTGAGACTCCTACCTCCAATCAACTACAATTATCTGGGAGTGGCACTTAATAGCTCAAGTGGTAGAGCTCTAGCCTTCAGTGAAAAAATGACAGGGACAGTGCCCAGACTCTGAGTTCAAGTTCCAGGACTGGCCCAAAATAATAATAATAATAATAGTAAATATTTAAAATATATAACCAATCTCAAAAGAAAAAAAGATATAGTGCTTAACTGACAGAAAAAAGAAGCTACCCTCTAATGTTACACTGAAATGGTATCTGAGTGGTTCTTAAAGTGATTTGAAATGAACAAAATCCTTGTTAGTTGGACTATTTATATTACCAGGTAGCAAAGAGAGGAAAATGAACTATAGAGTAGAGCTCCTCAAAAAATGCACCCAGATGGAAGATTCTGGCCAGTCAAGGAGCAAAAATAATGTTGAGTAAACCTGGTTTGAACTCAGGAGCCCCACAGTATCTTGACAAAAGTAATCACGAAACCCGAATTGTGGAGACATTGTATGTAGGGCAAAATTGTAGGGTGATTTGTACTATGTAAAAGGCACTCACCATTGTTATGATAGAATGTAGTTTCTGCTGATGGTAAGTTTACAACTTCAAATTACAAAATTTATGGAAAGGCAAACCAGAATTGCACAAACAGGTAATTTTACATCCAGAAACTAGAATATATGTATACCGAAAGACACTTAAAACAGTATATAGACAGGATTTTACAAGAAATAATAGCTTCCAAACAATAATAATAGGTTATAAAAAATGGACTACTCTAGCTAGGCACCGGTGGCTCACACCTGTAATCCTAGCTACTCAGGAGGCTGAGATCTGAGGATCATGGTTCAAAGCCAGCCCAGGCAAGAAAGACCGTGAGACTCTTACCTCCAATAAACCAGTCAGAAAACTGGAAGTGGTGCTCTGGCTCAAGTGGTAGAGTGCTAGCCTTGAGCTGAAGAGCTGAAGGACAGTGCCCAAGCCCAGAGCTCAAGCCCCACGACTGACCAAAAAAAAAAAAAAAAAAAAGGACTACTCTGAAAGGATAAAGTAAGAAACTTTGGAAAATAGGTAATAATCAAAATAATAAAATGTTAATTGAATAGTTGATTAGATTCATCTTAATCCATGAAGGTGAGAAAGCTGAAAAGAGATTCTGTTAACTGGAAGACAGAAGAGGAAATCCTTTAGGATATAACCTAAAATAAAATATAAAAAAATTAAGTTCAGAAAGAAAGCAGAATGAGAAAATTTTAGCTTGCATGAAGAAGAAAACAGAAGACATAAAGGATGGTGATTTCCAAAGACATCAAGTCTAGGAATAGTCTCAAAATGAGGAAAGGTTATTTTTGAATAATACATGCTAAGTGTAATAAAAAAAATCAATCATTAAGGACAAAGGAAGAATGTGAAAATTGTCCAGAGGGGGAAAAGTAAAATTAGAAAAAAAAATTTGTTCCAAATTGTCAAGTAATACAAATCAACAGCATACTTTCTCATCTGTGGAGATAAATTACAGAAGATGACAAAGTGGAATCTTCAAAAAGAGTAATTATGGTGAGTGCAATAAAAATACTAGTTAATGGTGATGACTAAGAGCATAAATCAAGTGGTAGCATACCTACCCAGCAAGCACTGCTCAGCAGGAGGGTGTTCCTTAATGAGATGATATCGATACTCACTCATGACTACTTGCATGTGCACATGGGCTGGGGAGCTGTCTATCTCCTTGGGCAGGGTGAATAGTCTTCCAGAGCACATCAAATATAATTTTCCAGGTATGCTTAGGGGGAGCTATCATCCTTCCACTCTCAGTTGTTAAAACAACCAGTGTTCACTCTGGTTCACATTTGGCCTGCAGAAAGCTCAGCTCAGCATAGGTTTCATGGTGGGACCCAAGTGGCTTCAGCCATGCTGACACTTAAAGCTTCTGTTTTCATTCACATTTTAAACCTCAAACCAGTCAGTTGACCACATATGCAACTCCACATGGGCAGGTAGGGCCATCCTGTTTTCTGTCTAGAAGGAGAATCTGAAATACTTCAAAAAATAGCATGAATGACAACACAAAGGGTGGATCCACTCTCCTCTCAAATTCTGAAGGGAATGTGAACAAACTAGCTTAATTTCTTCTTACTTCTAGGTTCTCTGTATCAATTTCTTCTATTTTCCACTTATCATGTAGTCCATTCTGCCTAAAGACTTTAATTCCTCTTTGGCAATGAATACACTGGCCATCATTTTTGTCACAAGAACAGAGTGGCTGAGGAAAGGGTTCTTCCCATTCCTTCATGATTAAATCATGAAGAAATCATGGGAAAATATAATTAATATCTTAGTGGTGTATCCTGTCATATTAAATTCTTAGTAAATCGGTATCTTTTATAAAAAGCATATAAAATTTTATCAATTGGGATCCATATTACAACATATAACCAAATTTGGGTCTGAAAATCTTTCTTTTTCTCCTGATGAGTGAAATTCAAAACCAAAAATTATATTTTAGATTTTGTTAATTTACCATATTTTTTGTATGTCCTGGGACTTGAGAGCTGCCCCTGAGTTTTTTGGTTCAAGGCTAGCACTTCACCAGTTGAGTCACAGTTCCACTTCCAGCCTTTTGGTGGTTAATTGGAGATAAGAAAGAGTCTCACAGACTTTTCTGCTTGTGCTGGCTTTGGGCCACAATTCACAGATCTCAGCCTCCTGAATAGGTAGGACTGCAGGCATGAGCTACTAGGGCCAGACAAACTCATCATATTTTAATTTATTTCTGAGTGCTATTTAATTATATTCTGTTTGTTTGTGGTTTGTTGCTTGCTTGAGGTAGTCTATACCACAGATTTGAAATCAAATAAACCTAATTGTAAACTCTAGTTCTGGTCATTAGTAATCAAGTTAACTTTGTTAGTTACTAAGCCACACTGAACCTCATTTTCTTCACTTATACTATGGGGATAATGATATTCCCCTAGAGGAGTAACAGAGAGATTGAGCAGATTGAATGAAGCAATGTATACACGTTCCTGGCACTGCTCCTTGCCCAATGCACAGTAAACATTCAGACTTCTCCCTACTCCTATTTGCTTAGAGCAATACTAGGCTTGCCTGTTTACATTGCATCCTGAAATTGGATGCAGAAAAATGTGTGATTCTTCTTTCAACTAATCATGGAGAATAATGAGCAATGAGGGAATGCAGGATCAGAATAAACAGCATTCTAAAGACATTTGGTTTGCAGAATGTCAGTAATTCGATCCAGAAGTGACTCCTGAAGCTTGTAAATTCCCATGTTGTTTGTCTCAAGAGCTCTTGAACTACATGTCCCCCACTCTAAAATCATGGCAACCCATGGGAAGGTATAACATTGGCTCATAGATTAATGATGCAAAGTTACCTTTTTAAATTTCTGTAGTCTTTTTTGTGTGTTGTCATTACCTGGAAGCTGCTGGTGAGGTCTCTATAGTCATTGACTTCCCAGTAGTGCTTTTTGTCTTTTTCACACAACTGATTTGTAGTCGTTCTTTCTACTTTCTCTATTCTTTTTTAATTTTTTTGTCTCATTCCTTCCTACTTCTTCTTCTCGATCTCTTTAAGAAATATAATTGTAATTTTCTCCCTTGATATTTACCACTTGGTATTTTCTGATCATGCATTCATATTGTCGTAAGGTAAATGATCAGAGAAGCCATATTTTGGAAGATGGAATCTTGGAGTTTTCATTACAATCCTAGAAGTCTGCAGACAGCCCATTGTAACATAGGCCTGCACCCTACAAATACACTTAACATAGCTAGGAAACAGTTCAAAGATGATGGGAGACAAGCCAGGAGACAGGGCACAGGACAGGATCACAAAGACAAATGTGGCATGGTCCTGGGGTCTATGCTCTTCCAGGCCTAAATAAGGCCTGGGCAGGGGGGCAGGCTTCACAAGAAATTCCTAATCCCAGGCATTGGACTGACAGGTCCAGCAACCTATCAGCCAAGTGACTGCCCCTGTCTCCAAGGATCCAGGTATGACTATCACCTTGAGGAGTGGGGGAGGGGTTGCATCACCCTCCCCCACAATGAAAACAAGATAACACCTGCATTTCTCTGAAGCAGAGCCCTCCTAGTTCACCTTGACCTATGCATCTGCATTTCAAAGGATGGCTTGTCTCACCTATAGGGTGGACTGGCCCCATCTCCTGCTAGGCACCAGGATAGCTGCAAGAAATTATTTAGGCTCAGCCTCCTTACTTCAACATTACCTAATTGTCACTCTTACTTCAATATGCTATTGATTACTTGTTGTGACTGGCAGTACTTATCTTCAGAGTTGTTTAATATCAGAATCAGAGTCTGTTCTTCTCTTCACTATGCACTTTGTCCACAGTCTTCATAAATGATCATCTTTATCTGATCTATGTAAAAGGCAGAAACTCCTTTCTTCAATATGCCACTCACAGTATTAGCAGAGACCTAATACTGAGACAGTCATTCCTCATATTTACAATCAATTTTTCTCCCAATTATTTCTTCTGATTGATCTCAGTCAGGCAGAAGACCTTTCCTCATGAGGATTTTTTAGTATTTGAAAGTATCAATTATATCCCTATGAGACCTCTTCGGCCAGACTCACTTTCCAGTTTTTCTTATTAATTGACCCATGATCACAACCTGTCTGTTTAAATCTGCTGCTCATGTAAGACTCTGGGTCTTGTTCAGTTTCCATGTTATTCTACCCAGTATCACATGATGACATAATATGAAATATATACCTATTATCCAGTATGCGTAATATGATTTATGCCCCTTTTCTCTGGATTATTTCCCAAACTCACAAGCTCCCTGCAAGTATAAAAAGACTTCATACACAGACAGCAGACAGATCATATATAAAAATAGAACTCTGGCTCACAGTTTACAGCAACCAGGAGACCAACCTCTTACCCACAGAAACAGGCTTGAAAGCCACCCTCTTAATCCACAGGTCAGACATGTAAAGAGCCAGATCACTATCCCTAGCAATAATTCTGGAGGCCTAACAGGAAGCCCTATAGCGAAGGGCCTCAAATATCTAGGACTTTTATTAATAGAAGGCAGCTTTCTTAAACGTTGTCCCCAAGTGAAACTGTGGACCAACCAGGGAAAGCCCATTGTTGACCCTATCTATCACCTGGAACGTTTCACAGTTGGCCATCACTGGCTTCTCAAGGCTAACAACTTCCTTTCCTCTTCACTGTAGTGCTTTCTCCCACATCTTTCTGACTCTGAATCTCTGTCAAAACCCAGGTGATGGTTGACCATCTTGCTACAGCCAGCACTAGAGAAACAGCCTTTGCTTGTTCTCATTCAGTTAGGTCTCATTTATTTCAGTGGACAAGGCCTCAGTGACCTATAAAGAGTTAATATATCCAATGAGGAGATACAGATTTCTTTTGCATGGAAAGGGACAAAAATAGCCCTCATAAACACTAAGAAGTATGGAAAGATTTTTTTTTCTGGAAAGCATTCTAGTTTTCCCGGATCCAAGCCTCCTGATTTTCTGTCCAGTAGTCCATAATGTGTTGACCTTAATTCTGTTAAACAGCTTATGTCCTCTTCTTTCTGAGTTCTCCATCTCAATATGAGGCCATGGTAAAGAGGCATTTCAATAAAAAGCCAACAATGGGGAACATTCTTTCCATTTTATGGTACAAAGACAGTATGAACATGATTCTTTTCCTTCATTTTGTCCTAGCACATTACTACCTGCCAAGAAAAATCTGGTGTCAGTTTAATTTTCTGCTGCAAAAGAAGGACATTGCGAACTGGTTATTGAAGCAACTACCTCCAACTTTTGGAAGGTCAGTTAAAGCTCTTTGTACTTCTGATTTTTTTTCTATATAGATATATTAGCACCAAAGACGACATGACCCTACAAATAAAAATTGGCTGTATACTACTGAATTTACAGTCAGCAAATCAAGAAAAACAGAGCAGTTTAGGTGGAACAGAGGAATATATACATGGACCATGCACACACTTTTAGTCCTTTGCAAGCTAATTGCCTCGAAGTACATCTGGAAAGGAGGAAAGAGTGATGATGGGGAAGCTGAGCAAAGTCTTTTTTAAAGGATGCTGAAATAAATAAGATAGGGATACAGATGCTTGCATTAATTCTTCAGGGACTTTCTAACACAGAGGGGACTATGATTTAAGACAGTGGTAGAAATAAGTAAAAAAGGGCTTTAACTTATCCATTCTGCAACTTACTTTTCCTCTCTCCTCTCCCTCCTCCACCCCACCAGTCCTAGGGCTTTAACTCAGGGCCTGGGCATTGTCCCTGAGCTTTATTGCTAGGCTAGTACTCTTCCATTAGAGCCATTGCTTCACTTCTGGCTTTTCTGGTGCTAAGTGGAGGCAAGAGTCTCATGAACTTTCCTGCCCAGATGGGTTTGAACTATGATCCTCAGCTCCTCAGATCTCAGCCTCCTAAGTAGCTAAGATTAGCAATAACTTTCAACTACATGGTATCTAATATTCACCCCACACTCTGTGAGATAGTCACATTAAATAATTTTATTCTTATTTAACATCATCTTCATGAAGTTGATACTAGCAATTGCTCCCAATTTGTGGGTGAGAAATTGAAGCTCTGAAAAACTTAAGGTCATAAGATTAATTAATAAGGTACGATTGAGAATTAAACTCAAGTCAACCTGTGTGAAAAGTCTTACCACTGTTCTGGTTAACTTAGTTGAATTGCTCCGATGTACAGAATTGTTCTATCTGTCTAAGGCCACCTTGAATTTCCTCACTGATGTAGATACAAGCTTGAATATAGGAACTGATCTAAAACTGTGATGGTAGGAAGCTTCACTAATGTCTGTCTAAAAAATAAGACAGTACAGTTGATCTAGATTTTAATAGCATTTTAGAAAAAACTTTAGCATTTATATCATTGTTCCAGAGACAGGACTTATAAAAGCTGTACGTACATGAGGAATTTCAACAACTGAGTCATCCTCTATCTTTTCATTTGCTTCTTCTGCTCAGCAAAGAGCAATCTTAGCATTGTGGCATTGATGAGAGGAGGCCAATGGATAAAAAGCATGCATTGTTTGTTGACACTATCTCATATTTTTCAGATGTGTAGGCAGAAAGTAGTTAAGTGACTTAACAGTTTTCATAAAATAAATCAGAGACAGAACAGGAAAGAGAACTCAGACACTTTTTATTGTTAGGGCCAGCTTCTGGTTTCCTAGGCTACACAATCCATGTGACAGCAGATAACAGAGTAAGTCAGAAGAGAAATATTAAATAATATCATTTAAAATAACTTTCACATTTGAAAGGGAATTATCAGAAATGAATCTCAGTGGCAGAAACAAAGTCAACTTATTAAAATACAATTGCTTTTATCATTTCACTGAATGAAACGTGAGCTGTCAGCTCTGTTTTGATTTAATTTCATATTGGATTTTTGGTGTCTTAATGGGATAAAGTCATGGTTTCTGTCACAACAGCATACAGAAATGTAATGAGGGAAGATAAATGGAAAGACAATGAAAAGGATGAACAAAAGCAATTTCCATGAGATAACACAAAGAATTGTAAACACAATGAGGTAACTTTTTGTTGATACTAATTGAATGCTCAGGTCAGATTTCACTTTGGAACAAGTCTAGGTTTCAACATCAGGAAAAATCCCCAAGGAAGTCTCCAAATTATTCCCTAATGACTCACTTTCCTATTTGTCTCTCTGTGTAACAGACAACTTACAGATAAAGGTAAGCACCCATCTTTTATGACGTTTTAAAAGATTCTTAGGGACATGTGAACACCGTTATATGTTGCAGACTGTGATAGACAATTTGCTCCAGGAAAGTTAGAATGAACTTGTGACTTTAAATGAGCATCATTATTCCACAATACTGTGAAATTCGGGAAATTATGTAATCACTTAATCACAATAAAAAAAAAAAGAACCTGGGGAAGGGAGGGAGGGAGGGGATGGTAGGGGGAAAACAATGGAGGGGGTAACAATGTTCAAGAGGAAGTGTACTCATTACCTCACTCATGTAACTGTAACCCTCTGTATAGTATCTTTACAATAAAAAAAAAGATTCTTAGGGAGAAAGTGACAAACTATACCTACGTTTCCATTGTCTGTGTCTGTGAGAAGCTAAGCAGGTGGGAATTCAAGCTGCAACTCTCCACACAAAGCAGACATGTCTGTAAACACACTCAATACATTTGGGGCATCTCAATTGTTAGCATACCCTTGATTTAACTTCAGAACTGGAATACAATGTTAAAGAGAAACTTCATTAAGTTACAATGAAGACTTGGAGAAAAACTACACAACTATTTTTTTTTATTTTGCAGTAGCTTTATTTTTTTTTAATTGTGAGAATATGGTACAGAGGAGTTGCAATTACATGGGCAAGATAAGGAGTACATTTCTTATCAAGCATTGTTGCCTCCTCTTTGTTTCCCCTTCCCATCCCTTCCCATCTCTCTCCCTACCCCTTCTCCCCCACCCTCCCTGGCCAAAGTTGTAAAGTTTGTTTTTCGACATAATGACTTGTACATCTCTTTGTTGCTATGGGTCCACCTGTATCCCTAGTTAAACTATTTGTTTTTTCCCTTCCCCTCCACAAATTATACCAACATCAAATACAGTGAAAGCATGGGTTATACCGTGGGGGAGGGACATACAAAGCAACAAAGAAATCATCTTATAAATATGTTAGAAACAATCTCATGAAAGGAAAAACAAAAACAAAAAAACATTTGAATACTTATCTTGGGGTTCATTCCCCTAACATCAACTTATCTAACCCAAGATTCCACCCAAGCAGTATTCTGAATTGATTGTCATCATGGATGCAGTGGGTTTGAAACCTAAGGCTGTTCAATCAGTCAAACTTTGTGCTAAGTAACAAAGGCAAGACCAAGAGCCAGGTCCACCTGACAAGATTTCTCATTTGAAATTAATTATTGCATCTTAGTGACGTTTGTCAGAATGAGCTAGCGCCTCCAAATTGATTTATTGCTAGGCCATTGACAATATCAATAGTCAGCATTAAAGCTACAGTACAGATAGAGTTAACACACTAATTTAAAGGCCAATCCTAGTGTTTGGGGCAAAGCATATTTTCTAGGTGACCTCCGCTTTACTGCAAGTGTCACTCTACTGTCAGAGCTCAGTTACAAATATTTTAACTGTAGGTACAAAATTTGAGGCAAAGAAATATAGATAAGAGGTGAAGAAATAAAGACATATGTGAATGCCTATAACCTCAGCTACTCAGGTAGCTGAGACCAATAGGATCATAATTCAAGACCAGTCCAGGCAAGAAGTTGGTGAAACCCATCTCAACCAATATCTAGATGCAGGGATGTATAACCCTTATTCCACCTAAGTGAGAAGCATAAATAAGAGGATCATTGATCTGTGCAAAAATCTCAAGGCTGAACCAATGACTCAAACAGAGGAGCCTCTAAGTCCATACTCTATTACCACCATCCAAAAAAGACACAAAAACAAGGAAAGAAAGAGAGAGAACTAAAAATAAAGAATTACAATAGTTAGAGAATTGCAATAATTATAGAGATTGATAATTTTTTAAAAGCCTCGAATTTCCTCAGTTTCCAAGTTCTTTCACATAGGTATTTATTTCAATTCTGAGATATCATTTATCTCAATGTTTCAGAACCTAAATAATCAATAAATGTCATTTTTTCAAACAGTTATGTCTGTACAGATAATAGTCAGCACTGCCAGATTATTCCTTTAGAATGATTCTACTGGTTGTTAATGATTATTTTGAAGCATTATGCAGTTGTTAGAATGTGGAAAAATCTATAGTTAACAGGATATTTTTACATCAAGAATTTGCTTTTATATCTCCAGTTTTTTTTAAGTCTAGTTTTATGGTGGTTATTATAACTTACAAATAATTATATATTCGCTTATTTCAGTATGAAACAGTTGTTCCTTTAACTATGAAGTTTCTTTAATATTTTTTCCACAGAGTGTGTGGAAAATATCAACACTATGTATCTTCCTCTTGTAACAACAGACCACCTACCTAGAAAATAGTCTCATCTATGTGAATGAATAATCATTAAGTTATATTTTGTTTTAGTCTCAGCTCCAATTTTGTCATTTCTAGTTCCTTAGAATTTAATTAGACCCCACAGAACATTTGTGCCTTAAGATAACAGAAAAAAAATCAAAACATTCTTAGGGCTTTTACTATCCTAAATAAATAGAACAAAGTCTTGCCAATCTTGGACTCAGAGCTATGTTAAACAAGCTACAAAGATCAAAACCTAAGTAATTAAGGAGAAATTCAAAGCTAGGACCAGTAGATTCAAGGACTGGGAATGATTAAATCAAGGCCAGCACAGAAAGAAATCAACAAGTGTCAAAGATGGAAATATTGTGGAGGTCCATTTTGGACCAATGCCTGTCACTTTTTCTCTCTTGCTGAAGTGGAGCTTTAGCTGGAACCTGAAGAGAAGTTTGTAGTAGATGTAGCTTCCACATTTTAAAAGCACACCAATCCCCAAATATTTCTTATATTACACCCTCTCTTCTTGTGGCATTGGTACAGTGGAAGAACTTCCCTCCCGAAATTTCACTGGGTCTGTGGAAAAGGTATGATGAAGGCTCTTCATTAGGAAGGCATAAAAATGCCAGGGGGATCACAGAAGCTAATAAACCAGTCAATTCATTGGTCCTCTTGTTGGTAAATTAAAAGACAAAGCTCTTTGAAAGGTACCATAGCATAACAGTGCATAGGTAAGGCTTAGATTTGTATTCTTCCCCCTCCTTAGAATCTCCTTGATCTCCCCTCTTTGAGCTGATATGGTTCTCCACAAAAGGCATCACTTTTCACCCAGAAAGTTCCTTATTATTAATAAATTGTTCAATATATATATGCACTGAATTCCAGGCTCTGTGTTGACAACCTGGCTGGTTCAAATCCCAACCAAGGACCACTTTCCTTTCCCTTTAGACAGCCATACCAAATGTTGTTATAGCTACCCTCATCCTAGCTTAGGTACAGGAGTGTGATTCTGAAACTGTACCTTGTACCCTAAATCTGTTAGTATATGCAGTGTGGTATGTCTACACTCTTTTTCAATAATAATTGTCTATAATAGCAATTTCTGTAAATAAACTGGTATTTTGTCAAATTATGTACAAAATTATCACAGGGAAGGAAAATTCTACTTTATACTAAAATAGCAGCAAATCTTTTAAAATTTGCTTCTTTGGGCTATCTGTCATCAAAATGGACATACCATATATACACAATGGAATTCTATGCCTCCATCAGAAAGAATGACACTGCCCCATTTGTTAGGAAATGGAAAGACTTGGAAAAAATTATATTAAGTGAAGTAATCCAGACTCAAAGAAACATAGGTCCCAAGGTTTCTCTTATCTGCAATAACTAGTATATGTCTAGGACAAGCAGAAGAGGTCAAAAGCTATGTACATATGACCATATAACCTGATGCTAAGCGAAATGAATCCCAAGATAGTGACACAAGAGATATTATCTCTCTTGTTGTTCTTTTTAATGTACTTATAATGTAGATTTTTTTTGTTTTTTGTTTTGTATGTTCTTCACCCATGGTACAACCCCTGTTGTCACTGCATTTGATTCCAGTGTCCTGCATCTTGTATATACATTTTTCTAATTTGGGGAGGGGAAGGGCAATAACAAAATGCTAAAATGAGGATATAAGATGACCCATTGCAACAATGAGATGTACAAGACACTATGTTGAAAATGAACTATACAACTTTGCAGGGAGGGAGTATAGGGGGAGAGAGGGGAGGAGTTGGGAAGTTAGGGAGGAAAGGGATGGTAGGGGAAAAATAAAGGAGTGAGTAACAAGCCTTGATAGGGAATGGACTCATTCCCTTGCTCATGTAACTGTAACCCCTCTGTACAGTATCTTTACAAAGATATATATATATATATATATATATATATACATATCTTTAAAGAAAAAATGGACATATCAACCCATGTGTCTCACATCTGTAATTATAGCTATTCAGAATACTGGGATCTGAGGATTATAGTTAAAAGCCAGTCCAGGCAGGAAAGCCTGTGAGACTCTTACTGCCAATTAACCACCAAAAAGCCAAAAGTGGAGCTGTGGCTCAAGTGGAAGAGCATTAATCTTGAGCAAAAAAAAAAAAAAAAAAGCTCAGGGAAAGCACTCAAGCACTTAGTTCAAGCTCCAGGACTGGAAAAAAAAAAGAAATATCAGAGGCAAAGGTTAACAAGGAAGAACTACTGACCCATTATGAAAATAGTCATTATCACAGAAACTGCAAATAGCTATTTCAGCATGTAACAAGTCATTCAGTGTATAAAGCATGGACAATATGAATAGTTTGTTTTCTGATATTACCAGGTTCATTCTTCCTCTTTTCATGCTTCAGAAATCTCCCTTCCCTTTCCAGAGAAGGTCTCTCATTATTCATGGACATTCCTCCTGGTATCAGCCCTGACTGTAAAAGAGCTTTTCACCTGTGTCTGAGACATTGCAGAATAGCTTGGCCATTGTGGGATGCAGAGAAATTAAAATTAGTAAAATTATATGCTCTGCTCCATAATATTTCAAAAGGATCAATAGCTAGAGAGTTAAGAAGCACCGTTACTTAGTAGAGTGTCAAGTAGGCCCCTAAAGAATGGTGATGGAATTGAAGCTTGGAATTTTCTAGATCCTTTCATTTCCCTGCTAAGCACAATCATTTACTAATGATAGCCTAAAATCAGTGACTGGCATGAGCATTATTTTAGATGTCGTCTGTCAACTATGAGGAGCAACAGCCTTTAAAGTCAGAACCTAGGTTCTGATCTTGGCTCTACTGATCAGGAGTTGAGTGAATTTTGATGGCTTTTTTTGTTTTGCTTTGCTTGTTCTTTTTTTTTTTAATCTCTGAGCTTCAGTTCCTTTATCTTTTCAGATAATATTAGACTGTAAAGTATTACTAAATAAAGTGTGGATCCATCAATTGTATAGCTCAGCTTTTTGTAAATTATGAATGTATTATGTCATATGTGTGTTTTTATTTAGATTTTATTTAGATTAGATATGCTAATTGTAAAAGTGATTTTTCCATACATGCATTTACTGTACTTTGATCATATTCACCCTCTATTACTTTCTTATCCTCCCTTCCCCTGAATAATCTACCAACTTTTTTTAATCGTCAGTCATGGGGCTTGAACTTAGGGCCTAGGCATTTTCTCTGAGCTTTTACACTCAGGGAGCCACTTTGAGTCACTGTGGCACTTTCAGTTTTCTAGTGTTTAATTGGAGATAAGAGTTTCATGGACTTTCCTGCCAGGGATGACCTTGAACCATGATCCTCAGATCTCAGCCTCCTGAGAAGATAGGAATTCAGTGGCCTCTCCCAACTTTTTTCTTTTTCTCTTTGCTAGTCCTGGTGCTTGAACTCAGGGCCTGGGCACTGTCCCTGAGCTTCATTTGTTCAAAGCTACCACTCTACCATTTGAGCCACAGCACCATTTCTGGCTTTTTCTGTTTATATGGTACTGAAGAATTGAACCCAGGGCTTCATACATGCTAGACAAACATTCTACCCACTAAGCCACATTCCCAGACCCTCTCACAACTTTTAAACTTTGTGTGTGTGTGTGTGTGTGTGTGTTTATGTGTCTGTGTCTGTGTCCTGGGGCTTGAACTCTGGGCCTTTCAGTCTTGCTCAAAGCTGGTGATCTACCAGTTTGAATCACAACTCCACTTCTTGCTTTTGGCTGACTAATGGGAGATCATAGTTTCTCAGATTCAGACTGCCTTTGAACCAGGATGATCCTCAGATGAGTAGCTAGAATTATAGATGTGAGCCACTGGGGCCTGGCTCTGATTAAACTTTTTGGCAAATTGTTTTAAATAGTTTATGACTTTTTCCATAGTGTATACAATGTACTTTGATCATATATTCTCCTCCTAATCCTTTCATTGTCACTTTTCACCTTCTATCAGTCCTCCCCCAATCTCCCTTTTATGCTTGTATCCTATTTTCTCAGGTCTACTTTCAATATATGAAAGAAAACACTCAGAATTCATCTTTCTGAGTCTGGCTTATTTTGCTTACCATGATAATCACCAGCATCTTCTATTCTCTTTCAATAACATTTTTAATTCTTTTTATCATTGTGTAGATAATACTCCATTGTGTAGATAAAACCACATTTTTTATTGTGAAAATACTGTACAGAGGGGTTACAATTACATGGGCAAGATAATGAGTACATTTCTTATCAAGCATTGTAGCCTCCTTCTTTGTTTCCCCTTCGCATCCCTTCCCATCCTCCCCGACCCTGTCCCCCACCTAGTCCTCCCCCCCGCAAAGCTGTAAAGTTCATTTTTGACATAACGACTTGTACATCTTATTGTTGCAATGGGTCCACTTGTATCCCTATTTAAACGATTTGTTTTTTCCCTTCCCTTCCACAAATTATACCATTTTTCTAACCTTTTATCTATTCATAGGCACCTACAATGATTGCCTGACTTGGCTATTGTAAACAGTGATGTAATAAACATGTATGCACAGGTATCTCTATTGTGTACTGACTCATACTTTCCCAATATGTGCCCAAGAGTGGTAAAGTAGGATCACATGGTATTTCAATTTTTAGTCTCTTGAGGAGCTTCCATACTGATTACCATAATGGCTGCACTGATTTACATTCCCACCAACAGTAAGGAAGGATTCCTTCCCCAACCCCTTCATCCTCTCCAGCATTTGTTGTTTGGTTCTTGATGAGAGTCATTCTAAGTTGAGTTTGCACTTCCTTTATGGGAGTGTTCCACGTTATGTGTCTATTGGCCATTTGTATCTCTTTGGACAACTTATCCATTTATTTACCCATTTATTAATTGAATTAGTTGTTCTTGTTTAATTTTTATTTACTCCTTTATGTATTTTTTAAAATATTTTCATTATCTTTAACTCGTGGTATGGAGTTGCCATTCAACAAAGCAGTTTATGAATACAGTGAATCTTTATCAGCATCACTCCTTTCAACATTTTCATCCAACCCTCACAACCCACCCCTTCCTTCACTTTTCTTAATTTTTAGGATATATATTGAATTTTTTGCCATTTAACAAAACATAACTACAATGTCTCTTGATTTATGTCATCCCTTCAACATTTTCATCCCCTCAATCCTTTAATTTTCTCAATTCTATTCTATATATATAATGAATTTTTGACTGCATTCTCCCCCTTTCCCTCCCCTCTCACCCTCTCTCCTGCATTCCCCCATACCTGCTCTACCCTCTGTCTGGCAAGTACCATTTCTTGGTACTTATGTTATTGGGTTTTGACTTAGTTTTTCATAGGGTCTAGTATACTTCAGGTTACTCATTTGTAACCACTTACATACCACCCAGTGTGTTTACTTACAGATATATAGGCACCTTTTAGCTACAACAAATAAGGGAAACTATGTGATCTTTGTTTCTCTGGGTCTGTCTTACTTCACTTAATATAATATTTTCCAATATCTTCTTAGATGTCTTTCTTCAGTGATTTATAGTTTTCAATGTAAAAGGTCTTTCACTTCCTGTTATGTCTATTCCTTGATATTTTTGAGGATATTTTTGAGGATATTGTGAATGAGCTTATTTTCTTAATTTATTTCACAGTGCATTCATTATTGGCATATAGAAAGCTATTGTGTCTCTGTATTTTTATTTTTTAAAACTTTATTGTAATTGTAAAGATGCTGAACAGAGGGGTTACAGTTACATGAGTAAGGTAATGAGTGCATTTCTTGTCAAGAATTGTTACCCCCTCCTTTGTTTTTCTCTCTGTATTTTTTTATTATTTTTCTGATAGAGTCTTTAGATTTTTTAATATCATATCATCTGCAAATATGGATAATTCAACTTCTTTTTGTGTCCCTATTATATTCTTTCTCCTATACTATTGTGCTGGGTAAGAATTCAAACATTTTGTTGAATAAGAGTGAAGGGAGTACATTCGTAATAACCCACAAAAAATAAAATACCTAGGAATTAACGAAAGAAGTGAAGGACCTCTATGATGAAAACTATAAAAACTTGACAAAGGAAATCAAAACATAACTTAGAAAGTGGCAAAAAACTCTCATGCTCCTCGATTGGAAAGATCAACATCGTGAAAATGACAATACTTCCCAAGGCTATCTACAAATTCAATGCAATACCTATCAAAATTCCAACCTCATTCTTCGAGAAAATAGAAGAGGCAATCCAAAAATTCATATGGAACAATAAAAGACCCCGAATAGCAAAAACGATCCTCAACAGAAAGAACACTGCTGGAGGAATATCAATACCAAATTTCAAACTCTACTATAAAGCCATAGTAATCAAACAGCTTGGTATTGGCATAAGAACAGACCTCAGGACCAATGGAATAGAATTGAAAACCCAGAAATGAACCTACAGACCTATAGACATCTAATCTTCGATAAGGGAGCTAAAAAAGTAGAATGGAAGAAAGACATCCTCTTCAGTAAATGGTGCTGGCAAAATTGGTTAACTACTTGTACAAAACTAAAGCTAGATCCTTATATATCACCCTACACCATAATCAACTCCAAATGGATCAAAGACCTCGGAGATGGAATAGGAGAAACCCTAGGTCTTGTTGGCACGGGCCGAAATTTTCTTAATAAAGACCCAGAAACACAACAAATCAAAGAAAAGTTGGACATATGGGATTGCATGAAATTGCAGAGCTTCTGCATGGCAAAGGACATAGCTAGCAAGATCAATAGAAAGCTCACGGATTGGGAGAAAATCTTCACTAGCCATACAATGGACACGGGTCTCATATCTAAAATATATCTGGAACTCAAAAAATTAAATCCCCCAACAACAAATCTTCAAAGAAACAACTGCCCAATAAATAAGTGGGCTAAAGACTTAAAGTGGCTTCTTATTCTTTATTCTCTTTTCAATGTAGTAATAAGCCAAATGTGTTTGAGCATGTTTGCTACTGCAGCTTGGCTGATTCTTACTTAACTAATATAACCACATATCTATTTCACAATTTCCTCTCAGTTCTTGTCCTCATATTGTTCTATCCATGGCAAAGCCCAGTTTATAATCTTTTCTAACCATGTATTACCGATTTTTCTGGATTGTCTGATTCGATACAGTTCATTGCATCTACATACTCTCCATTACTTATCATTGTTATGTGTTAAACTTGTCTGAAGAGATAACTCTCTATAACCTCTGAATTAGTGATAACCCCAATGAATTAGAAACCATGTTATTCCAATGCCTCAGGCTTGCCTTAAATATCACAGAATCCTGAATAAGTTTATTGAACAGCTGAAGAAGTAGATGAATGACTATTCTGTAATTTTGTCACATTATCTAAATCAAAATAACTAATGTAGAAGCTCAGATTATATCTCATCCTTCTTAGAATTTTTCAAAGTTTCATCTCCTTCAGGATTCCCTGTTAATTATTAAGTACAACTTATGTCACATTTGATATTATTTTTGTCAGTAGGTGATTTTCCATGGAAGCTGGAATTATCATCCACAAACCTTGTGATGGACCAAAAGCCACCATTTGTTTCTTGTCATGTACCATCACTTCCTCCCTGACTATGTCTGCCTGCTATTTGTTCCCCTGTCACTCTCTCCTTCTCTCTGTCTACTCTGTGGCTTCGGTTTATTCTGTGGCTCTCTATATGCCTCTGTCTCTTTCCTTTGATTTTCCTAGTTTCCCTCCCTGTCTCTATTTCCAATTCCACTTCTGTTCCATTCCATCCTCTTTATCCATGCCTCTTATTTTTATGTTCCTTTAAATAATATTTTTTCCGTTTGCTCTTGTATTTCTTTCTGAGCCTCTCACCATGGAGTCCTGCCAGTTCGTAAGTGAACTTTAAACAATCTGTTTTCTTAAAGTCTAGAGTGCATGTCTGACTATTCCCACTCTTTCCCTCCCTCTCTGCTAGTGACTTAATTTCTCCCAAGTTTTATATTGCTCTTAGCTCAACAGTGAGCTCTTTCTCATTGGATAGAGTTAAACAAAAAAATGGCTTTATTTTTCTTCATATCTTTATCTGTTAAATGATAAAGTCAATAAAAAGCAATAGATATTCTACTCTATTCAGAATTACCCACAAGTTGAAGCCCTTCTTCCTTGTTAGTATTATGCTCACCTTTGGTCCTCAACTCCTCCCAGACCTGAGTCACTCCCATCCCTGGAGTTCCCGCCATACTACTGGACCGTCCCTCTCTCTGCCCAGGGCAACCAGAACTCCCCTCTACCTCACTTCCTTCCCCCAGACCCTCCTGCTACCTGGATAGGGATGGAGGCCATGTGCTCCCTCTTGGGGGAAATATGGCTCCTCTAATAAATCTTATAATAATCTTTCTCCTGTGCCTGCCTGCCTCTGCATGGTCCCTGGGCTAGATGTGTGGGATCTTTCACTCCTTACCATTTCTTACTTCTATTCTGGATTAAATGCCATCTTCTTTAAATTGTATCTGTGAGGTAGTCTGTTTTACATGATCACAATGTGATATTTATTTTTCTTCCCCTTTTTTAGTACCTATATATAACCTATATATAAAGAGAAACATGGATTCTGTTTTATTGAGTTTGCATCTTGTGACCAGAATTTATCTTTTTTTTCTATTAATTTTTAATCATATGGCCAATGCCATTAATGGAGATGTGTAATTGCCACATGATGAACTACTTATTCAAAAGCCATGTGTAAATTTTTTGTATTCTCAGAGGCCAGAAGAATCCTGAAACATACCCAGTGTGAACCCATTAACATGAACTGATGCTTGTCTCTAAGTTGCAAATTTAATTGACTCCCAGCCATGCACTACAAGTTAATATAAAAGCACTCCAGGTTTTATGCAAATTCTAAATCTCCTCATTTTCCCTATAAATGGTTCAATACTTCTTTTTCAAATTCTCTCTATGTGTTTTCACAGTATCAGGTATGTAATTGTGTCCACCTTTTTTCCCTACTACATATATTAATTCAAAGAGCTCTTAACAAAATACTAGCTAATAGATTATCATGACTGAAAATCATCAGTGAGCCTGGAACAGTAAATGGTTTTGCTGACATTCTTTTAAATCTAAAAACAGATATTAGTTAATTATATTTATTTAAGCATATTGGAGAATATTGAGGCTCAGAGAGGTAAAAAGGCATACTCTATTCAACTTAGTAAGGAAAAGCACTTATTGGAATGAGATCTGACTGTATCTTTCTGCATTCCCCATCACTACCAGCCAGACACTTCCCAATATTTTGGATGACTCAAGTTTCTTGGCTTAGTGCTTCAGTGATTACAAGTAGAATGAATGGTGGCTCTTGGCTTTGCAAATGGACACTTCCATTATGACTTAGGTACAATGACTCTTAAAATACTGTACTATTTTTGGAACAACCATGCTTGAAGCAATGGCACTATTGTGACTTGATGGTTGTACTGCAGGGCTACATATTGTATCCATGCCATAGAGAGAAAAATTAAAGTAGGAGGAAGATTACCTCACCCTCCTCTGCACCACAGCAAGAAGGAAGGAGGGAAGGATTCATTCCTCAGCTTATAATTTTGACCTTGCCTAGACTCTAGTTTCAGGGTTCTTCATACCAAAATCAATTTCAGTCCACTGCTCAACCATTTAAGAGAGAAAGGACTTAAAACGTTGTTTTAAGTTGTTACTTTGACCTCCTCCACATCTACTGGTATGGCACCATTTAATTTTTAAGACTCCTACTTTCACCTCCATCCTTCACTTGGAATTGTAGCTAAGTTTCTATAGCCTTAGCACACCCAAGGTTGGGCTTGGGCAGCATGACAATCTTCTGCTGGCCACACCCATCCCTAGTACCAAGTACATCCTGAACTGGTCCTTTGTTACACAGCATTTCTAGAGGGACAATGTGTGTGATGTGATGACGTTCTGCTGCTCCCGAGTACTTGCATATGTACCATGCTCAGCAAACAGGTCTCTGCTGGCCACTAGTGGCTCACATCTGTGAATACTAACAACTCAGGAAGCTGAGATCTGAAGATAACCAAGTTAAGCCAGCCTCAGTAGGAAAGTCTAGGAGACCCTTATCTCCATTAAATTACAAAAAAAAAAAAAAGCCAGAAATAGAGCTGTGGCTCAAGGGGGTAGAGTGCTAGCTTCAAGCAAAAGAAGCTCAAGAACAGCACCCAGGCCCTGAGTTTAAGCCCCAGCAC
This sequence comes from Dipodomys ordii, assembly GCF_000151885.1. Lineage (NCBI taxonomy): Eukaryota > Metazoa > Chordata > Mammalia > Rodentia > Heteromyidae > Dipodomys > Dipodomys ordii. Next base: position 21,975,536 of record NW_012267225.1, read on the forward strand.
CAAAAAACAAAACAAAAAAAACAAAACAAAAACAAAAAACAGATTTCCTAGAAATATTCTACAAGCTTCAATTCTCTGCACACTTCTTATTTTCATAAACTAGCCCTGAGTAAGAGGGAAAAATATCTGCTCTCAGATATCAAAATATACAGGAATGGTTTCTGGAAGGTTGATCTGGAGAGCTTAGCTCTCTCAGCCCCAGAAATCATTTTCTGATTAAGACTCATGGAGTAGAGGTTTGAGGGGAAAGGATGGACCTATGCTCTTACATATGAGTCTCTTCCATCAATGTTGGTGTCCTCTCCATTACCTAAGTAGTTAGAGGGGAGGAGTGGGGGTGGGGAGATGGGGAGGGATGGGAAGGGCAAACAAAGGAGGAGACCACAATGCATGATAAGAAATGTACTCATTACCTTGCCCATGTAATTGTAACCCCTCTGTACGGTATTTTCACAATTAAAAAAAAGTCAAAATCCAGAGAAACTCATGCTTGTTAAGCAGACACTCTGCCACTTGAACCATACCTCCAGCCAATTTTTGTATTGGTTATTTTTGAGTCAGGGTTTTACATTTATACCTATCCAGCTTGGGTTGTATTCCTCCTACTTTTGCTTCCTGTATGTATTGCTGAGGTTGCTGGTGCCCCACACTGTGCCTGGGGTGTTGAGAACATTTTTCCTGGGTTGGACTCAAACTTCAATCCCCCCTATTTCTGCCTCTCAAGTAGCTAAGATTACAGGCTAGAGCCACTAAGCCCAGAAAAAGAGGCATTTCTTTTTTTCTCTGCTGTTGTCACATGCATCTTTTAAGGCAAGGAACTGAGATTGAGCTCATGTTTGTGGGGAAACAGCCAAATAGAAAATGGAGAGATTCAGGCTGGGAATATGGCTTAGTGGTAGAGTGCTTGTTTAACATGCATGAAACCCTGGGTTCAATTCCTCAGTACCACATAAAGAGAAAAAGCCAGAAGTGGCACTGTGGCTCAAGTGGTAGAGAGCTAGCCTTGAGCAAAAGCAGCTCGGGTACAGTGCCCAAGCCCTGAGTTCAAGCCCCAGGACTGGCAAAAGAGAGAAAGAAAGAAAGAAAGAAAGAAAGAAAGAAAGAAAGAAAGAAAGAAAGAAAGAAAGAAAGAAAGAAAGAAAGAAAGAAAGTGAGAGAGAGAGAAAGGAAGGAAGGAAGGAAGGAAAGAAGGGAGAGAGAGAGAAATAAAGAAATATAGAAAGATAGAAAGTAAAGGAAGAAAAGAAAAGAAAATGAAGGGACTCTAGGGCTAGAAGAGGAGCAATAACTATTCTAAAAATGATCTTTTTTCTTTGCTACTTGGTCTTCTCTGAGGCTGCAGAGCTGTAGCAGAACCAGAATCACTAAGTCTGGATATCCTTGAGCAAGAAAAGAAGTGAGAGCTGTATTTTCTTCACAGGCACATATCACTTCCATCTCCATGGACAAATGAGTCATGAACGAGGTCACAAGCGAAAAAGACCAGAGCCAAGAACAGCAGCACACCCTTGTCATCCAGCTACTCAGGAGACTAATGCAGAAGGATTTTCTGTGCACAGCTGTTACAGGGCCTGCCTGGACAGCACAGTGAAATCTCATCTCCAAAAACGGGAGGCGGGGAGAGGCAGAAGAGAACTGTGTTCCACACCTATCATGAGTTGGGCCCTGGACTGCGCAGCTTCATTTGTGTTATTGTCATCTTTGTCATGGAGTAGGCGTTATCATGTCTACTGTCATTCTTCCTCTATCTAAAGTGCTTAAGATCCAAAGATCTACTTTTAAAAACTAGCTGATTCTAAATATCAAATGCATCATTTCAATCATTTTGATTCAACTGATTGCATGCCTGTTGTGTGTAAGATGTCGTCTATTGTCAGTTGAGAGCATGTGGATGTAGACGAGACAGACAAGGGATGGGGGAGGAGGGAGCCCAGGAACCACCTATGCTTTACTGAGTGAAGAGGGGCTCAGGAAAAATCTGATATGAGTAAGAGCATCCAAGGCAGGCTAACAGAAGGTGTCCAATCTTTACCCCAAGTTAAGAAAAAACCATTTCAGTGCTCTTAGACCCAATTTATAAGTTCTTATTTTGTTTTCTGAAACCTCACTCTGGCTGCATGAAGAAGATTGGAACACAGAAAGTGTGAGGTAAAGATGAAAGTCAGTGTGGAGGTCATGACAATCATCTAAGAAGAAACAATAGTGACTGGATAATGAGAAAAATCAAATGCCACTTAGGAAACAAAATACACAGGATGTGGTGCTCAAGGCATACAAAGAAGAGAGAAGGGGAAAGCCTTCCTCGGGGAATCATTTCTTTATTCCAATTTTCTTTGCTATAGTCATGCTCCAGGTCTGCACATAACCAAACATGCACAGAAATTTAGTCACCATTTATAAACATAGAAAGAAGCATTATATATACACATATAATATCTATAATATGTTATATATAAGTATCTATATTATATATCACCAATTTTGACTGGGCATATATAAGCTCTTTTGACTGGGCATATATAAGCTCTAAGAATTTGGTGGTATTCATTCAGTTGATTTTTAAGATGATTCTGAAAGATTGAACTACAATTACTCATTTCTTAATGAGGAAGTTGAGAAAGAAAGATATGAGAATCCCTAGCCAGGTTTCACCCACTCTAACCCTTATGATAAGTACATTTGTATCAATGTGGTGCAATAGAAACGATTCATTCCATTTACAAACAGGGAGTGAATGGTAACTTATCTGAGTTTCTTCATGGGATAAGAAACCTTTGAATCCATCCTTAAAAAGTGAGGAAGTTGATATTCTACAAGGTAAATCAGTGACATTTACCCTACAGAAATCACTTTTTAAGTTCACAAATCTTTTGGCCTATGCAAGATTTCTGTAGCTGTACAACTGGAACAAATGAAAGTCAAAGTGGTAAGAGATGGAGATTCCAAGTTTGATTTACCTGTGTGTGTCTGGATGAGTTACAGCTCTGAAGTAATAAGGAAAAGATCTCAGAGATCAATGAGACTGACCACAGTAACAGAGCTCCTTCATCATAGCTTATGTATTACCAGAGGAAAGATGCAACGAGGACAATTACTCAGGTAAACATAGTAGCAAATACAGTAACTGTCACATTAGGTCCTGTTAATATACAATCGAAGAGGGAAATGTACAAGTGCCATGAGCAATTTGCATTCATTTCATTAGACAACCTAGTTTACTATGTCTTGAACAGAAGTGGACATTAGTTTTGACGTTGCCAAGCCTAAATAACATTGTGATATCATTTGGACAAGATGCAATCAGTTATTAAATTCTAAAAAGTTTTTGTTTGATAGTGACTGAGTCATCATGAAAGTGGCAAATCTGAAAAAAAAAACTAACATGCTTGATTCAACTTCCTCTCCTAGGGAGTACTGCAGCATCTTTCCTACTTAGCCATGGTGTCAGAAAGATTCTGCACTCTTCACTACTATTGGCCCTAAAGTTTTAGTCTAGCTCCTAATGCTCTATTGTTCTCTATTGTTGAGGAATATTGGAGTCCTGAAACTATAGGGTCAAGTGATCTCTCGTCTCCAATGGTGCTCATTGATTTGAACTTTTCTGCATGAAAGTCACTGGCTTCATGCTTCCTCAAATTCAACCTATTCTAAGAAGATGATCTCTGAACCTTACTGTAGAGCAGCCCAGGCTTCCTTGGGCTCTGGGCATTTTGGCTTTAACTGAGCCCTTCTTTTGTAACAAGTATTTGGAAAATTAAAGGGCATGTGTTTTTTTCTCTCTCACATATGGAACTTAGACCTAAAACATAAACACACATAAAAACACATACTGGTCTATATGACTAAGAGTATGGTAGATGAGCAATTAATACAATAAATGTTAGGAGATTGAAACACGTCTTGTCTCAGGGATGAGGTAAAAATAGGGGAGGACAAATGAAGAGAGGAAGCGTGGGTGAGTACAGTCATAATACTTAATGTGCATATATGAAAATGGAACTAAAGATTTGAGGAGATTCACTAAACACTATGTTGAACTATAGAACATTTAGGGGAAGGGGGCAGGGAGGCAAAAACTCGGGGAAAATGGGGGAAGAAGTGACACTGTTTTAAAAGAAACATACTGGCTTATGTAACTGTAACCCCTCTTTACATCACCTTTACAATGAAAATAAATTTAAACAAATAAGCATTTGAATAAAAAAGACATGAGGAAGTAGATGGGGATGGGATAGATGGAGTATTATGGAGGGAGAAGGACACTGATCAAGATGCACTATACATGTCATTGCACATGTTAAATTGAAACTCCTTCACACAACTGAAGAGAATTTTAACATTAACATTAAAATATATTTTATAATGATGCTGGTATGAGGCAAATGTTTTATTAAAGTATTTACTTAAATCTAAAAATAAATCAAGGGGCTGTCATATGCCCTGGGCACTGTGTCCCTGTGTCTGGGAAGCAGAGTCTATAGCATTTTCTTCAGACCTATCACTAACTGGAGGTGTGATCTGGCTATTTGTTTCCTATGTGCTTTCCCTTCATTAGGCACTCAGTCCTGTGAAAGCTACTGTCTCCTTCTATCTTCTGCCCACAGCACTTAGAAGAATGCTGAATACATTTTAAAGTCTGGATATTCATCTGGATGAATCAATAATGATTTTTTTGAAGTTCTTTCCTTAGGTTAAGCCCCTTGCTGACTGTTCCATGTTTTCACTTTTTCACTTCTTCTTTCTTGCCTCCTTTTCTTTTATCTTACATTTATTGGTTTATTTATTTATTTACTTACTTATTTATGATAAAACTGAGTATTGAGCTAAGGGCCTCCTGCTTGCTAGGGAAATGCTCTACCACTCCAGCCTCATCTCTCTTCTTTGCCTATAGTTATTCTCCATAGAGCCTCCCATGGTTTAGCCTGGGCCAGATTGGAACATGTTCTTTCTACCTTCACTGTTTGAGTAGCTGGAATGATAGACCTGCCCACCATACCCAGACAGTTTTCCCTTTAAACAGAGCCTAGGTATTAACACAATGCTCTGCATATGTAGAGGAGGACATTATTAAGTTGAACTTAAAGAAAATGAACAAAATGAAAGCAAATACAAAGAAAATTTAAGCCTTGACCAAACTATATTTTATGCCAAAAGATGACAATTTTGTATTTTAAAAAAAGAGTGAAATCAATAATAAAATATCATTAATAAATCTAGTGATAGCAATATGATTTTAGGCTTTGTAATTGTTTAGCAGGACAAACTCAGACCTAGTTCACTTCAACCTGATTTCCATTTCAGAGTTTTAATCTAATCAAATTGAGTAAATTAATCAGAAACATCTGCCTTGTCTCAAGAAATGCCTTGATCACTAAATTAGGTTTAATGAGACAAGCAAATAATTATATTATCCCTCTGATATGAGGAAAACTTACATTACAAAAGGAATAATGTGTTTTAGTGTGAGAAAGCACAGATAATGTGCAAGGAAAATTACAACATCTGAGAATTTGATGATCACAAATAAAAGGTCATCTCCATATATCTTTTACTGCTAAACTAAAAAATGTTCATGTTTGAGAAAAATAAAACATGTTTGTTGTGGAAAGTTTGTACAGTATAAGCAAACCAAAGAAGTGGCATCATAATAAGTGGAAAATAATTATGATTATTCATTATAATAACTTATTAATAATATCATTATTAATTATATTAATAATAAGTGAGAAATCACTATTTACTTTTTTTAATTGTGAAAATACCATGCAGAGGGGTTACAATTACATGGGCAAGATAATGAGTACATTTATCAAGCATTGTTACCTCCTCCTTTGTTTCCTCTTCCCATCCCTTCCCATCTCTCCCCCCCCTCTCCTACCCTCCCTGGCCAAAGTTGTAAAGTTTATTTTTCGACAAAACGATTTGTACATCTCATTGTTGCAATGGGTCCACCTGTATCCCTATTTAAATGATTTGTTTTTTCCCTTCCCCTCTACAAATTATACCAACATCAAATACAGTGAAAGCAGGGGTTATACCGTGGGGGAGGGACATACAAAGCAACAAAGAAATCATCTTATAAATACGTTAGAAACAATCTCAAGAAAGAAAAAACACATTTGAATACTTATCTTGGGGTTCATTTCACCTAATATCAACACTATTTACATTTTATTGTAGAGACTCACAGTCATTGTTTAGTTTACCTTTTTGTGTGTGCAACTATGTATGTGTGTATAGTGTATGTACAAGGTGATATGCTTATTCCATTTACACAGTAGAATTTAAGTCATAAACATTTTGTGTATGTTTGCCAGTACTGGAACTTCAACTCAGAGCCTGGGTGCTGTCTCTTAGCATTTTTGTTCAATGCTGGTGCTCTATTATGAGCTTCTTCTGTTTTTTTTGTTTTTATGGTTAATTGGAAATAAGAATCTTAAAGCCTTTTCCTGCTCAGTCTGGTTAAAAATCATGATCCTCAGATTTCAGCCTCCTGATAGCTAGGATCACAGGCATGAGGCATTGATATCTGGCTCATACACACATTTTTTATTCTTTTTATATGTATGTGTATAAATATATGAATATTATAGAAATATATATTCACACACCCTTGTCACTATCTCCTTCCCCCCTTCTATACTATTTAATTTGTATAATATTCACACACTCCTGTTACCCTCTCCCTTTCCTCCTCTTCCTACCCATTGATTAAAATTTGGAGTGTACTGGGTTTGATAGAAAAGCACTGTACCACTTAAGCCATGACCTTGGTTTTTTATTTTAAATATACAATAATGTTTATTTCCTTTATGTAAATTCCTATATGTAGATTACAGCAGATAAATAAAATATCAAGCCTCTAAGTATAGACTGTTCTTCTCAAGTTTTTTATATTAAAGCAAACGGACACTGAAATTCCATTAATGCATCCAAATGCCAACCTTATCAGATATTGAGAATGATCCAGTATCAAAGTGGAGAATTTTTATTTAACAGACTTAGTAGGATTCTTGCTCTAAATGAATCTTACAAAGACAGTCATTGACATGCAAGGTCACACTTAGCCAAAAAGAGAGCTCACCAAGAAATATCCATACTGCTTTCCAGAGTGGCCGAACAAGTTTGCACTCCCACTAACTGTGTAGTAGCATTCCCTTTTGGCCACATCCCCACCAGCATCTGTCGCTATTTGTTTTCTTGATAATGGCTATTCTAATGGGAATAAGGTGGAATCTTAATGTTGTTTTGATTTGCATTTCTTTTAAGGCCAAAGATGATGAGCATTTCTTCATGTATCTATTAGACATTCTTATTTCCTCTTCAGAGAAGTCTCTCTTTAAGTCTTTAGCTCACTTGTTAATGGGGTAGTTGTTTCTTTGGGGATTTATTTTGGAGGAATTTAATTTTTTGAGCTGTAAGTATATTTTAGCTATGAGACCTTTGTTGTATGGCTTGTGAAGATCTTCTCCCACTCTGTGGGCTTTCTGTTTATCTTGCTAGCTATGTCCTTTGCCATGCAGAAGCTCTGCAGTTGAATGCAGTCCCATTCATTTATCCAAACTTCCTTTGATTTGTTGTGGTTCTGGCTCTTTATTAAGGAAGTTTTTACCTGTACCAAGGAGTCCACATGTTTCCCTATTCCTCCCTGTAAAAATAGAGCTCCCCTATGACCCAACAAGCCCATATCTGGGCATTTACCCAAATGACCACAAACAAGGCTATACTAAAGCTACCAGCACAACCATGTTCACTGAAGCATTATTTACCATAGCTAAGATATGGAATCAACCCAGATGCCCCTCAGTAGATGAATGGATCAAGAAGATGTGATATGTATACACCATGGAGTTCTATGCTTCCATCAGAAAGAATGACATTGCCCCATTTGTAAGGAAATGGAAAGATCTGAAAAAAGGCATATTAAGTATAAAAATAATAAAATAAAAAATAAAAAGTATATTAAGTGAAGTAACCCAGGTCCATTTGTAATAACTAGAATATGTCTATGATATTTTTAACAGGGGATCTCAATAGCCCAATCGCCAAGTGCATAGGACCATATATAATGAAGCATATCAACATGAACTCTAAGAAATAGAAACAAGAGATCCTTATTATGTATGTAGTTAGGCTTTTTCCATTTCTTTTAGTTTTCTGTCCCTTGTGTTTTGTATGTAAGTTTATTTGATCTGTAAAAGGGAAAAGGAATCACAGAAACACCAGGACAAAGGATGAACTAATGCAACATAGATACTCACTTGACACTACAATGGTAATGAACTCAACTACTGGAGGGGGAGAGGACTAGGGAGGGGTAAGCAGGAGAAAATGAGAGATGGGGTAACAGTGTTTAAAAACAAATGTACTCATTACCTTACTTATGTAACGATAACTCCCTGCTCATCACCTTTTCAATAAAGATTTCTTTAAAAAGATTGGAAAAAAAGGAGAAAGAGAGAGCTCACTAGAGTTTGACCTGAGTTTGGTTGAAGAGAGTTACTTGGCCAGTAAATTTTGCTGGGAGCATATTTTTATTATGGAAAAGAAGCCTCTCCTTTGAGACAAACACAGGACACTATCAATGTGTCTTTTTAATTCACTGTCTTTTTATTTATTTTAGGGGAAAGCTTTTACAGATAGACCTTTTTCCCCTAATTGTGATTTTCATGAGTTTTTAATTTGTATTTGCATACATAGATGTGTGTGTATTTACAAATTATGCTATATTTCTGTTTTGAATTTTTAGGGTTAAACCTAATTAAGAGTTTTCAACCTTTGATAGATTCTGAGACTTTGTATTTGTCTTGTTTTCTACAGGGAAGATATCCCAAATATTGGGAACACAATGGCCAAAAATATCTAGTTTCTAAAATTGAGAACAGTTGGAAAATTGTCAAAAATGTTGCTGGAAAGTTTGCGCTGTTCCCACATGTCATAAACAAACACTTACTATCTGTAGCTTGCCATAAGGTGCTTGGAGCCTCTTAGAATGTTTCAGTTTTTTTCCTTACTATCTCTTGCCCTTGAGACATACATAATCTGAGCAAAACCAAAGGCATACTATTAAACAGATGAGATTAAAAGAGAAAATTAACTTTTCTGCATGCATCCAAAGAAGGGTAAAGAGTGGTAAAGTGTAAAAGAGGAGCTGTCCTGTAATACATAATATCTAAGTAAAAAATCTAAATTTATTTCTTTTAAAAATGGTAGAAACACCTGTTTGTTTTTAAATTTTTTTCTGAATCAGAATTTGAACTCTAACAGGGTCAAAGTGTACCTTTGTACTTTCTGTCAAAGGAACAGCTTACAGAGCAATCTAAAAATGTAAGCAAGGGAAATGCTTAAGGCTCAAAACTACTTTAAGGCAGTTTATAAACCACTTTATATGTAAATTTTGTTCCAAAACATTGAATATACTCATAAGTTAAACATTTCTTAAAGCATTTGTTTGACATAGGAGCTCCCTTTGTATCTGTATCTATCTGCATCTGTGAAAATGTACTGAATAGACATTCAAATAATTAAAGGATTTTTCTTAATATTTTTCAACCAAACATTTTCGCTCATCACATTGATGATTTTCAAATTTCACTTTGCAGAGAATCTGCTAAAATTGTAAACTAGACATGAGTGTAAATGAAGTCAGATGAGGAAGTGAAAGAGTTCATCAGGGATTCCACTTGAGTTTTGTAGCTTGTAGGCACATAGACTACAATAAGGTATGGGATAGCCTTTAGAAAATCAAATGCAATAAAGACATAAATCACTTTTGCTGTTGAAATACATAAGCATTTTGGTCTTGTGTTAAATAATAATAGAAGTTCCTGTGCTGTCAATCTCTTAGAGAATCACAAAATATCAGTGCTGGAATGAACTAAGAATGCAGATTATTTGTTCTATCAACCCACTGCAAGTGGGTAAAGTGATCACTTTCAAAGAGATAAGTGCAAATCTCACCCCATAACTGTTCATGTTTACTCTATTTGGTAAAAGAGTGGATCTTACTTTATGTGGTAAAAAATTTGCCTTAATTAAAGATTCTTGGGGGAAAAGGTTAACCTGTATTACCCAGATGAGATGGGATGGGAGAAGAGAGGAGAGGGGAGGAGAAGGGAGGGGAGGGGAAGGGAGGGGAGGGGAGGGGAGGGGAGGAGAAGGGAAAGAGGAAGGAAAGGAACAGGGAAAGAGGAAATGAGAAAGGGAGGGGAGGGGAAGAGTGGAGGGGAGAAGGTCAGCAGCACAGAATACAGATAAAATAACTGTGAAGGCATTTAAGAAAGGCTTCATAAAATTGTGACATCTAGTCCAGTTCTTAGAAAATGCTAGACACAATTGAGGTTAAAGGACATGACTCTCATCATTGTGTTTTTATCACCTGGGAGGAGTTTTTTCAATTGAAGGTATGAGAAATTGAAGTACCTGATTATATACAGGGTTATCTATTTAGTGGGAAATAATCTGGAACAGAGCAGAAGATACTTAGGGAACTAGTTTTTTTTTTGGGGGGGGGTCCGGTTATGAGGCCTAAACTCTGGGCCTGGGCGCTGTCCCTCAGCTCTTCAGCTCAAGGCTAGCACTCTACCACTTGAGCCACAGCACCACTTCTAGCTTTTTTCTCTTTTGCTTATGTGGTGCTGAGGAATCGAACACAGGGCCTCATGCATGCAAGGCAAGTGCTCTACCACTGAGCCACCTTCCCAGCCCCATGGGGTACTAGGTTTTAAGAGTCAGGACTCACACTGCTAAAAATGTGGTCTGCATATCAACTCCACGGTGGCAGTTGGAGGATGAGATGCAGAACCCTGGCCTCTGTGACTCACCTAGCCAGCAGAACTGGTGTGGGAGCAGCTCAGAAACTCAATACACTTGTCTTCGGCAGCCATCAAATTGAAATTGAGAACGAGAGTATTAATTTGAACTTAAAAGATACCAGAACTGCTACTGTTGATCAAGTTCATTTCCAAAACACTCATGGAACAACAGTGATACCAAAGGCACTTTTCTGGGCACAGTTGTGAACAAAACTGAAGGGGATTTAATCTCATTAAATGTACTTTCCAATAGAGAAAAACATAAAACAGATAATAGATCATGACTTGGGATGTGGTTCAGTGGTAGGGTCTCTTACATAGCATGTTGAAGACCTTGGATTCGATTCTCCGCATCATTACTCCCTCCCCTACCCCACACACAGACACACATAGACACACAGACACAGACACAGACAGACAGACAGACACACACACACACACACACACACACACACAAACCCAGAGATAATATTATCAGTTTGGTAGTAAGTTAGGACAAAAGTCCCATGAAATATCACCATTGAAGTATGACCTGGCAAAGGTCACATGTGACAAAATTGTCAGCCTGTAAATTACTGGGCACCAGAAATCACATGAAGGAAAAGTCCAATGCAAAAGCTCATCTTCCTAGTAGATTCAGGAGATAAGGCTTACTACAGTAGTGTCCTAATGAGGAAAGATAAAGCTAGAGGGGATATGGTTGGAGAAGTAGGTAGGAGTTGAATTCATCAAGACTCTGGATGGTCATTGTCACGGGATCATGGGATACTTGGGGGTCGGGGGAACAAGCGACTTTCAGTCTCAGGTAAACAGAGCCAAGTTGGCCACTTTAGGCCACCATGGATGGGAAGAGCAATAGGCTTGGAACTGGATGTGATACAATTTCAATTGTCCCAGAGTGCCTGCATTTCTGGAGGGAAATCTGACAGGGTTGGAGACAGCCAGAGAGGACATACACAGAGAACACTACAGGCGAAGATCATAATTGCTTAGCATGAGGTGTTAACAGTGAGAGCAGAGGGATAAAGAGAATCAAGGCACTTCTTGAAAGTGGTAACAAGATGTTGGCAGTTACTTGTAGTAACTGTGAACCTGAGACTGAGGGAAAGGGAAGGATCCTGGATGAGTCAATGCCACTTCTTGGTTGGATGATACTAATCAAATCACACTGGTAAAAGTGAAGAAGCAACTGACGAAGGACTCAGTGGCAGTTACATAGGCACCTTTGGAACTCAGAAGTAAGGTGAAAAAACACCCATAGTGGTATAGATAAATTAATTGAACTGCCAGCCACCAGCACCTCTCTTCAGCACCTCTATTGTCTATGACCTCAGAACTCCGTCCTTCCATGAATGATTTTATTAATGTGCACATTTATAATCCTGGGGCTGCAGATGGCCATGACAGTCTTGTATGCCCATGCCAGGGTAAGGCAGTATGGTACTTTTCCCTGGTTGTTATATAAATCCAGCCAGGCAGGACATTAGCATTGAGGTTCAAGTTCAGAATTCTGCTCTACAATGCCCTTCTTCATGTTCATCCCATTCAAGTAACAAGGTGGGATGCAAAGACTCTTTTCTTCTTTCAGAATTTAGCCAATATGGTAAGTTCTGAGACCACTCCAGGAAGACCAAATGTGGAAACTGTTCCTGCCATATATGTCTTATGGAATTCCACATCATCTCCCTGTGGCCAGGTTTCAACTGTAGAACACAGAGAAGTGAGTTATCTTTGTTTGCATGGAGAGAAACCAGAAGTAGGTTCCAAGTGACCCTCCTTGCCAGCTAACTTCACATTATGGAGCCAAAAAAAAAAATAAGAATTCTGAGCTGGTGCCAGTGGGTCACATATGTAATCCTAACTACTCAGGAGGCTGAGATCTGAGGATTCTGGTTTGCAGCCAGTCCAGGCAGGAAAGTCTGTGAGAATATTATCTCCAAATAATCACCGTAAAGCTAGAACTAGAGCAGTGGCTCAAGTGATAGAGCATCAGTTGTCTTGAGTCAAAAAGTTAAGGGAAGTTGCCCAGGCCCTGAGTTCAACCCAGTACCAGCACACATACACACATGCATGAGTGCACCTGCACACACACACACGTAAAATAAAAATAAAATAAAAATCCTCACTTTCTAGAACAGCTAGTATTTTAGATATTGGCCCAAACAATATCTAAATATCTTCCAAAGGACTCTTAAGTTATTTTTAAAAATAATTCTGCAAGGAAATCTCTCCTTTAGCTGCGGACACAACGTCCATCCAAATCAGCTTTCTTTCCTTAAGTTCTGATCTGTCTATCCCTCACTTCTGCCTACTGCCTCCATGTGGCAGGAAGCTGTGGCTGACCTGGTGCTTAACCAATCTGGCACTTGTGTAATACTATCTCAGTTCTCTTAGTGTCCCCTGCTAGACATACAAATTTGGACACCTTCTAGGTAGACATAGGCTGCATCTTCTGAGCAAGTTTAGAAGCATATGATTCTCTAAATAAACTTTTAAGTTGGAAGGGGACACAGTAAAATTTTAACCACTAAGAAGCTGTTTTGTATTAGTGCAATATCATCTATCATTTTCAGTGCTCACTTCAGCTATCTCATGTTTTGGGTAGAATTGGGAGGATACGGGGGCTTGAACTCAGGGTCGAGATGCTGTCCCTGAACTTTTATTTTACTCAAGGCTAGCACTCTGCCACTTGAGCCATACCTCTGCTTCTGGCTTTTTGATGGTTAACTGGAGATGAGTCTCACAGAATTTCCTGCCCAGGCTGGTTCAAACTGTGATTCCCAAATCTTAGCTTCTTGAGTAGCTAAGATTATAGGAATGAGCCACTGCTGCCTGGCTTAACTTAGCTTTTGAAATTCAACCAAAAATTCCAAACATGGCTTTTCTAATGAAACAAAGGAAGAGCAATGCTTCCCCTGTGTGGTGGAATTAGATATTTCACTCTGAACAAACTAGATTTACCATCATCACTGCAGGTGGAAAACAAGTGCTGTTGAGAGATTTGAGATTGTATTTTAAATATCAGAACATAAATTATAAAGAGGACCCCTCACAAAAACTAAAATGAATGAGACAATAGCTAATTTATGATATCTTAAGAGGAATTTCTTTTGCTTGTCTTCTTAATTTCCAAACTCCGGTGATTCTTCTAACTATAAAAAATAGAGCAAATATTAAGGTTACTTTGCTCAAGAAGTCACCAATAAGTTCATATATTTTTTCAGATTGTTTATCTTATGAAATAATAACCATAATAAAAATAATAGCATATAGGAGCACTGAAATAAAAAAGTAGAAATATAGAAGAAAAAATAGCAGTATCTAGGGGTCCAGTGACTCATGCCTGCAAAATTAGCTATTTAGGAAGCAGAAATTGGATTGGCCAGCCCAGGAAAAATAAAGTTTGAGAGACACCCATATCAACTGTGCATGTCTGTCATCCTAGTTATGTGGAAAGTGTAAGGCAAATTAGGGTATCCCAGACATAAACATATGACCTTATTCCAAAAAAAAAAAAGAAAATTAAGTAAAACAAAACAGGGTTGGCAGTGTGACTGAAATGGGTAGAATGAGAATGTTTGCCTGGCAAGGGCAAAGCTCCGAGTTCAAACCTCACTACTTCCCCAAGTAAAAAGTATGTATATAAGTGACTAAATACAGATTCTGGTGAATCTTTTATTTATCAGAAAATGATATACATTTACAATGAGGTTTTATTCCAATAAACATGTGGTAATTTGAAAATATCCAGCTATAAGTTGAAGATGCCTTTCACAGTGAGCATTCTGATTGAGCAGTGCAATCCACTGAAGAGTGTTGGCTGGTTCTTCTTGTGACCCTGGACTTGCCTTGGAATTGAGACTTTCCCACTTCCTACCCTCACAAGAGAAGAGCAGATCACACAGGGCCAGCCTGGGAAAAGATCCAAATTCAAAATATAATTACCATTTCTACGAAAGGCCAATTGCTTTCATACCATCTTAAAATTAATAAAACTTAAGTGGCATTGCATGTAGGGGATTCTCTCATACAAGTGCAGAAAACTGAAACTGGGACATGCTGGCAGTGAGGACCACACCACCTACCTGGAAGTCTTTCTTAGAGCTTTTGAAGCTTGCACAGCCTCTAAGTTCCCTTGGGTGACCTAACCTAAGCCAATGCCGCAGGCAGGAACAGCACTCCTGTAGGCATCCTGGGAGAACCGCAGAGACATGTGATTGCCTCAGATCTTGATTCTGGGGTGGTCGTGGGGTGCCGCAGATGCTAGCTCACTAGCATTACAGGGGCCTCTGGATGCCTTCAGATGTGCAGTGTCTGGGCCCAGCTCAGAGACTATGGAGCCCGTGTCTGCTGACTGTGCCTTGTCTTCTGCTCTTGTTAGGGTGGGGCCAACTCAAGCCAACACTAGGGGTAAGTGATAAAAGACCTGGACCTGGGCCTCTGGGCTCATTCCATTCAAGCCTGTGGTGTTCTCCACTTCCTGCTAAATTCTACCTGTACATCTGCTGCAAGACAGATCTTATCTAAGCACAGCATGCCACTGCTCTGACATGAGTGATGGCTTTTGTCTTGACTCACAGAAGTCACAGAAGAAGAAGAACCAGGGGAACCCATGTGGTAGAAATGTAAGTTCTGAACCTGAGCACTAGGGTGCAGTCTAATCTTGGAGAGAGAGTAAATCCTATCCAAACCAAGCAAAGAAAGCCAAGGTACTAACTACTAAGGGTCCTATATGATCAATGCAGTGGAGGAGGTGACCCCTGGCTGACTGCAGGAATGTAGTTGAGGCCTAGGTTCTGTTGTAAGGTGACTCATCCCAGAAGCCTCATTTTGGAATATGAAATATTGGAGTCTTTATTAGACAGTTAGCAGGCTTACAGGCAGCCCGTTGTTACAAAGCCTGTAGCCTCCAAATACACATAACAGCTAGGAAACAGGCTAGAGAGGAAAGAAAGGACAAAAACAATACTAACACCCCAATATCAGCATTGATGGAGAATTGAATTGGGACTCCATGATGACCAGAGACGAGACAAAAGACAGGATACAGGACAGAATCATGGAAACACATAGCATGGCATAATTGCGGGACGAGAGGGCGTATCCACAGGAAATTCCCAGTCCCAGGCACTGGACTGACAGATTCAGTACCAATCAGCCAAGTTCCCGTCCCTGCCTCCAGGGTTCTGGGCACGCTTCACCTGGGAGGCAGGTGATGGGCAGGGGCCTTTTCCCGCCCCCAGCAGGAAGAAGAAGATGCCAGACCCTACCATCCGCCATGTGGACAATATAGCATCGGCCAGACCTGACTTCCTTATTCAGTTCCACCACCTCCCACAGACTGAATACCAACCCTTTTGGGGATAGCCCAGAAAAACTCCAGCAAGCACTGAGTGGCAACATGTGGATGTCCCTCACTTCACTCTCACAGGTAAAGAAAGCCTTTTTGTTGGGTACTGATAGTTGTTTCTTCCATAAACCTCCCTTCTTTCCTTAACAGACTATGCCTTCCCTCCAATCACACTAATTACAGTTCTTCACAAGACTTTTCTGTAAGGTTGGTAGAAGAGTCTGCTGTGTTTGGGAAGCCTGCTGGAAGAATGTAAATTTGGATTCACTGAGGACCTGTATCGGGGGTAGGGAATTTTTTTTTAATCTGCTAAGAGCCATGTGGATATCTGTAATATCATTCATAGACCAAATTATCAATACTGGCAGCCAGCCATAGGAAGCCAGGGAGAAGCAGATATGTCTGGCCCAGTCATTCTGCAGGCTGTCTACTGTCTATGGGTAGAACATTCCCCGCCTCTGTTAATTCTTCTAGAATCATCTCCTCAGATGATTCAGTGAACTATTCCCTGCTTAGGTGAATTTAATTTTTATCATGAGTAAGGGAATTTAAAAGCCTTTCCATCCAACAAGTATAACCATGGACCAGAAAGAAAAAAGCACATTTTTTAGACCTATGTGACTGTTCTATGTTTTTCCTCATTTAATCCTCAACACAATCCAATGATTGACAATCTGCTAGCTCATTTACCAGCGTCACTTGCCAATACCATGTGGCTAGTAAGAGGTACAGGTGTACGCACAGCTGGAATTCTGCATTTAACTTTTATAGTCAATGCCCTTCTCCCATCTACAGAGGCATCAAACTCCTGCCACTGATATGCCCAGAAATGAGCTATTCCTAGACCAGATGAACTAAACACAAGTCACTGCCATTCCATTGGTCACAGGGTGCCATTCCGTTGATCATGGGGTGCCATTCCATTCACTGCAGCAGTTTAGGGCCCAGGTGTCCATCACCACTGGAAAACCAGCCCTTTCTGTCAGTGGCAGTATCATTTTGTCATCTGAAAGAACTTACAACTTTAAATGTTTCCTTTTCTTGAAATATGTAATCTGCTGAGGCTTCCAGGATGTATTTGGCTGGAGGTCCAAACCAACTGTTTGACACATTGCAGAATGTATTAGCACTTCTCCAGAGAATAAGAAGTGTATTCAATGAAGCTTATTGCCCCCCTGCCCCAGCCACCTCCCACAAAAGCTGCTTTAGGCACCATTACAACCATTTAAAAATATTTTTTCATGACAATGTTCTCTTTGAAAAATTACATTTGGTCTTCTGCCAACCAGAGATTTAATGTAACCAAAGATCTTAATCCAGCTTGAGAACTAAATTCACCGAAAACAGAAAGAGAAACAGGACAAGGGTGCTGTTTGCATTCTGACTAGGAAATAAGATCTGACCCAGTACAGATCTGGGAAGAGCTCCCACCAGAGCTGTGCAAATCTTGTTCCATGATAGGAAATCTGGCTTGAGAAAGGAACTGCTCTGCTTCTCAGTCTGACAAGATGGAATCTTTCCTTTCCCAATGTTCACATATTAATTCCCAAAGCAGGATTGGCTGGCAAACAGTGCTGGCCAGGAGGAGAGGACGAAAGTCCTGGGGAGGAAATGGAGACCATGTGAGGTGCTGGCTTTCATCAGTGAATTCACTGTGAGTCATGGTTGTTGTTGTTGGGTTTTTTCCCCCTCTCCATTTGTTCCAAACTCCAAACTGCTTGAGCCAGACAAATTAAAACTTGGGGAAATTACAAAAGACTAAAAAAAAAATTACAAAAGACTAAGAAAAAAAAGTCAGATATAATCTTTGAATTTCCAGGTCGTACTTGGCAATTAAGTAAAACTAGAATCCACATGGAAGCCCTTTTGGACATTCCAAAATAATATTTCTGATAAAAGCCATACTATAGTGTTAAAAAGAGAAATAAAATAGTCTTGAAGAGTTAAAAAAAAAACAATGTGAAGATGTTTCTGTGCTTTCAGAATACTGAAGGTTTAGAAATAATTTTAAAAATTCTTCCTAATACATTTATTGGAATATAGAAGAACATTTTCTATTATCTATTTATATAAAAATAATGAAAAAAATTTAGAAACCAATTCTGAGCTCTAAATTAATATCCTTGATTTTTGTATTCATTCCTAAGATCATAAGTAGCTACATTGGTTCATGTACATAACTAGTATGCTCCAAGAGGGACTCATCATCATATCATTTGTCTGATATAAATATGTCCAGTTGAAGAAGAGATACTTTGATGGCCTCTCTCTTAATCTTGACTTATAGAGACAGACCTGCCTCTTCCTGGTTTCCTACAGTAGTTATGCAGTGTTGAGATGAAGGCTCCCCAATACCTGACATCTCCCTCTAATATGTTTGTCTTAATTCAGAATTCCCTAGGCACAGGTCCTAGGAAGGTCACAGAGGGCTACTAGAGGTGGTTAGGAGGCAGAAGAGGATTAACTGGATGGGAACCTATGTAAGCTCTCCATGGGGAGGAATAAGTGGGGGAAGATAAATAGTCTGAAGACTGGCTACATTGAATCATTTACACTTGAAAGAGTTCTCTAGTCTTCTGGCACCTGACTCCAGGGTTAGGTCAAGGGAATAGTGGCCTAGAGTCTGACAGTTGGAGGCATGTGCTCTGGATTGATTGGTTTGTATTTGAAAAGTACACTCATGAGTGAGATATCTCTCTCTTTCTCTGGGAACTGGCTGGCTGACCTTGGGATCAGTAGATCCTTCAGAATCAGCAAGGCCCCAGGAGGTCAAAGCATCAAATTCCAGAACACACATGATTGTATTATCACATGATAAATACACTTACCATGTCTTCTTTTTGTCTTCATTTTATTTTGTTATTATTTTTAAAGTTTTCATTGTTATTATAAAGGTGTACAGAGGGGTTACACTTATATTAAATCAGGTAAAAAATACATTTCTTTTTGTTGTTGTTGTTGTTGTCATGGGGCTTGGACTCTGGGTTTGGGTGCAGTTCCTCAGCTCTTCAGCTCAAGGCAAGTGCTCTACCACTTGAGCCACAGTACCACTTCCAGTTTTCTGGTGGTTTATTACCCAGGCTGGCTCTGAGCTGCTATCCTCAGATCTCAGCCTCCTGAGTAGCTAGGATTACAGGCGTGAGCCACTGGCACCCAGCAAAAGTACATTTCTTTTTGGGCAATGTCACCCCTTCCTTTACTTTCTTCAAGTTTTTCCCTCCCATCCCCACCCACAAGTTGTATAGTCCATTTTCACCATAGTGTCCAGGGTGTATTACTGCTATACTTGTTAACCCTTTGTGCCTCCATCTCTCTGCCCCCTTACCCTCCCAAAGACAGATCAATGAACAGAGGACAAAAAGAAAAGAAAAGAAAAGAAAATCAGCAACAAAGAAAAAAATCCTCATTTCCATTTCCTGGAGTTCATTTTGATAGGTATTATTTTGTATGATCAAGTGCATGTAGGCATTGTGCCTTTGTATTGGATCTTTTTCAATTTTTATATATTTTTCATTTTTTGGTGCTGGTATTGAACTCAGATCCTTGTACTATTGCTTAGTTTTTTCAGTCAACGATGGCATTCTATTACTTAAGCTACACCTCCATTTCTAGCACTTAATAGATTGATTGGAGAATAAAGATTCTCATATTCGTATTCTGGGGTTGGCTTCAAGCCACAATCCTCAGATCTTAGCCCACTGAGTAGCTAGGGTTATGGATGTAACTGGCAGTCACCCTTTACCTCTATTGATCCTCTAAGGACTGAAACATCCCTAACTTAATGCCATTATCTGTCTGCAAGAGCAACTCACAAAGTGTGATGAATGCCCCCATTAAGACCTATGAAGATGCCTTTCAGGCATTCCCCAAGATTAAAACTATATTTGTCCTTTCATTCCATACACATTTGCATTTAATATTAACAAACAAAGATGGGCAAACATGTTAAGAACTTAGAATGAATCAAGGTAGTAGCAGCAAATTTTACCAGTAGCAAGTGTTTTCTTGGTTGACAAACCCACACACTTACAGAGATTTTCACTTAATTCATATCTCTCATAATATACCAAAAGTTTTACTTTTATGAAATCACAAGTTTTGAATAGGTATTATTTTGTCATTATGGGTCATCACGTAGGGTGTGTGCCTAAGACATATCTGCTACACACTCTGAACAAATGGCATACTGAGGAATGATGTTGTGTAGTTGCAACATAATTATCAATTGGAACTGCATAGTTAGCAAATTTTGTTCCAAAAATAGACTGAAATGAGCTTGTTACTTCTTGGAATATAATAAAAAATATTTGTTTCTTATGATAAAAGTCTGTACTTGCAACAGAATACTAAAATTTTGGAGAATATTTATCAGCATCTTGAATTTGATGGCTTCCTCTGACACAGTGGTGATTTAACAAATGTGATGTCTTTGACAATGTATAAGGAAATGTTTCAATGTGTGGAAGCTTTGTATAATTAAGTTAATTAATATCTTCCAAATGATCAAATGTATAGTATCATAAAATCTTGAATGAGTTTTATCTATTCAATGGAGAAAAGAGGTCAATGAATTTTAATGAACAGACTATGAAATGTTTAAGATACAACTAACAACTTAAGCTCCTGTTTGCCAAAGTTGGGTGTAATATCAATGCAGAAGACCTTTGGTTGTTTGAAAAAGTACTGCAAAAGCAACTGCATATCTCTGCAAGACTAGTTTTCCTCACAGCATTTAATCAGAAAAAAAACAAATTAAGAACACACCACAACACTGCTGTTGTCTCATGTTCAGCTACTCAGGAGGGTAAGACCTGGAGGATCAGAGTTTGAAATCAGCCTGTACAGAAAAGTCTGTAACACTCTATCTCCAGTTAACTAGCAAAAGCTGGAATAGTGGTTTTGATCAAGTGGTAGACAATCATCTGGGAGCAAGTGAGCTAAGCAACAAAAAGTCCCTAAATTTAAGCTCTGGTCCTGGAAATCTTCCCCCCCCTCCTCTCTCTCTTGGTATATAGATAATGAATATGATGACCTGGTTGTCTTCATTAAGCTAAATGCCATTCTTCCTTGCAAAATTGTTTTTGTATTAAAATTATTAATGTGTAATAGAATTATGATTATTTTAAGATGAGTATTATTAGAAATATGTTTGAGAGTAATATAGGTAGTCCTCAGTAATACCATTGTGCAATTTAGTATTTTTTAGTTTAAATAAAAGTATAAAGTAAATATGGTCTATGTGATAGGGTCCCTGTCATTATTTTGTAAAAGTAATATATATAGTATTTTGCATCTGTGCTTGGATTTTGAATTTGAATCTTTTTTTCAGATAAGTGGTCCAGTAAGGTCATAAGCAAGCCAGAAACGGCATTCACCATGATGACATGGAGAACAAGGAAGATGCAGTAGCATCCTGTGGTCAAGTGCATCTGTACATATTAAGTTTTTCAGATTTCATTTCTAACAAATAGAAATTAAAGTATTTTACAATAGATTTCTATCATATCTACAATTAATATATAGCCAACTTTTGATGGTGTGTGTGTGTGTGTGTGTGTGTGCACGCGCATGCCAATACTTAAACTCAGGACCTCATGTTCTTGATTATTTGCTCAAGGCTGGCACTCTACCATTTGAACTGACCTCTACTTCTGGCTTTTGGCTGGTGTATCAGAGGTAAGACATCATGGATTTGTCTGCCTGGGCTTGCTTTGAACTGGAATATTCAGATCTTCACTGCCTTGTAAATAGGATTAGAGGTGTGAGCTACAGTGTCCAGCATCTTTGGTGGTCTTAATTTTTAAGACAAAGTCAAACAAGAATGTGATGCATTGAGTTCAAATCTTAGTACTTACTGGCAGAAAGAGAGAGGGGGGAGAGGGAGAGAGAGAGGAAGAGGAAAGAGAGAAAGAAAAGGAAGGAAGGAAGGAAGAAAAAGGAAGGAAGGAAAAGGAAGGAAGGAAGAAAAAGGAAGGAAGAGAAAGAAAAAAGGAAAAGAAAGAAAGAAAGAGAGAAAGAAAAAGAGAAAGAGAAAAGGAAGGAAGAAGGAAGGAAGGGGAAGAAGGGCAGAAAGGAAAGAAAGAGAAAGGAAAGAAGGAAGGAAGGAAGGAAAAGAAAGAGGAAAGGGAAGGAAAGAAGGAAGAGAAGGAAGGAAAGTAGGAAGGAAGGGAGAAAAAGAAAGAAAAATATATAACGAGATCCTGAACCCTAAAATTTTGAGAACTACTGATCTATACTCTACAAATCCCCTATTTTTCTGCTTCTGTACGTAACTATGGCATTCAACATAGCTGGAAATGGAAGGGTGGGAGAGCTTTAGAGAACCAGTACATAGCAGCTTTGAGAACCAGCTGGCATGTTTACACTCTACTTTGTTTAAAAAAAAGAGATGATCATCTGCTACATCAACAAATACCTTGACAAGAAATTCTTAAGAAATTTAACAAGCAAAAATTTGGAGAGAAAAAAAGATGTACCCTTGAATATAATGACTACAATTGCTCTTTCTGTTCCTGTGTCCCCCTTTGATCTACCCCCTAAAACTTGTTTCCACTTTCTGGTATTCAATTTGATAAACAATATCTTAGTTGTCCAGAGGGGTTAGGCCTTTGGATTCTTCCACTAAGTATAGCATCCTTTAGTTTGTGTGTAAATGTATTGAGTCCTTTATTATCATGCATATTTGTATTTTATATATAGCTTCCACATGTAAGAGAAAACATGACCCATTTGTCTCTCTGAGCCTGGCTTACTTCACATGTTTTGTTCTAACTTTATCTATTTTTCTGCCAAAGACATATTTTTTCTGATAGATGAATAAAACTCCATCGTATATATGTACTATGTCTTCTTGATTCATTTTTCCCTTTTAGGGCATCTGGGCTGTTTTGATAACTTGGTTATTGTGAATAGTGCAGCTGTGAAAGTGTCTTAACTGTATCCTGATTTGCAGTGCTCTGGTAGATGCCTGAGAGTGGAATCACTGGATCATAGGGAAGTTCTATGTAATTTTTTGAGGAACCATCAAACTGCCATCTAGAGTGGTTGTACTAGTTTATATTCCCATTGACACTGTTGTAGGATTGCCCTTAGATCTTCTCTCATACTTTTCATTACCATCCTGCCATGCGGATGGAATGTTTAGCTCCCAGGTGTTCATGTGCTGGAGCCAAGGTTCTCAGTATGGTAGGCAGCAGATAGACATAAGCAATAGGGACTTACCATAAAAATCTAAAGTGGAAGCTTTTTTTTTTACAATGCAGATCAAGATTACATTTATTTAGAAGTAGTTTTTTATTTTTTAAAATTTTATTGTAAAGATGCTGTACAGAGAAGTTATAGTTGCATGAGTAAGGCAATGAGTACAATACTTGTCAATCATTCCCTTGTTGTTGTCCCACTATCCCTTCCCTCCCTGACCCCACACTACCCCTTCCTGAAGTGGTAAAGTTTGTTTCCAATATACTATCCTGTGGGTCTCATTGTTGCAATGAGTCATCCTGTGTCCTTGTTTCACTGTTTTGTTATTCCTCTTCCCCTCCCCAGATTAGACAAATGTATGTACAAGATGCAAGGTACCAAAATCAAGTACAGTTACAACAGGGGATATACCATAGGGGGAAGAACATACAAAGAAAATTAAAAAAATCACAACAAGAAAGAAATCTTGTGTCCATATCTTGGGGTTGAGTTCAATTAGCATCAACTTATATGATCATGTGTACATAGCTTTTGAGCTTTTCAGCTCATCTGATAATCTTATCAGATTATCCTATATGTATACTAATTATTAGAAATAAGGGAAACCATAGGGCCTAAGTTTCTTTGGGACTGACTTACTTCACTTAATATAAATTTTTCCAAGGCTTTCCATTTCCTAACAAATGGGGCAGTGTCATTCTTTCTGATGGAGGCATAGAATTCTATTTTATGTATGTATGTATGTATGTATGTATGTGTGTGTGTGTGTGTGTGTGTGTGTGTGTGTGTGTATCACAAATATCTTGATCCATTTATCTACTGAGGGGCTTCTAGGTTGGTTCAATATCTTAGCTATGGTAAATAATGCTGCAATAAACATAGTGCTGCAATAAACATAGTGCTGGGAGCTTTAGTATGGCCATGTTTGTCTTCATTTGGGTATATGCCCCAAAGTAGGATTGCTAGATCATAGGGGAGCTCTATGTGGCATCTTTGAGGAACCTCCATACTGCTTTCCAGAGTGGTTGAACAAGTTTACATCCCACCAATAATGCAGTAGTGTTCCCTTTTGGCCATATCTCCTCCAGCATCTGTTGTTATTAGATTTCTTGATTATAGCCATTCTAACTGGGGTGAGGTGGAATCTCAATGTTGTTTTGATTTGCATTTCTTTTATGGCTAGAGAGGTTGAGCATTTCTTCAAGTGTCTATTAGCCATTCTTATTTCCTCTTCAGAGAAGTCTCTCTTTGTCTTTAGCCCATTTGTTAATCGGGCAGTTGTTTCTTTGAGGATCTGTTGTTGGGGGATTTAATTTTTTGAGTTCTTAGTATATTTTAGATATGAGACCCTTGTCTGTTATATGGCTAGTGAAGATCTTCTCCCAATCCATGGGCTTTCTATTGATCTTGCTAGCTATGTTCTTTGCCATGCAGAAGGTCTGCAGTTTCATGCAATACCGTTTGTCCAACCTTTCTTTGACTTGTTTCTAGATCTTTATTAAGAGAATTTTGGCCTGTGCCAAAGAGTCCTAGAGTTTTTCCTATTCCTTCCTGTAATGTTTTCAGGGTGACTGCTTTGACTTCAAGGCCTTTGATCCATTTGGAGTTGATTCCACTGCAGGGTGATATATAAGGATCTAGCTTTAGTTTTCTACAGTGTTTAACCAAATTTTCAAGCACCATTTACTGAAGAGGTTGTCTTTCTTCCATTGTATTCTTTTAGCTCCTTTATTGGAGATTAGGTGGCAATAGGTCTGTGGGTTCATTTCTGGGTCTTCAGTTCTATTCTGTTGGTCCTGAGGTCTGTTCTTGTGCTGCTACCAAGCTGTTTTGATTACTATGGCTTTGTAGTAGAGTTTGAAATTTGGTATTGATATTTCTCCAGCACTATTCTTTCTGCAAGGATTGTTTTTGCTATTCAGGATCTGTTATTGTTCCATATGAATTTTTGGGTTGCTTCTTCTATTTCATTGAAGATATTGATAGGTATCACATTGAATTTGTAGATAGCCTTTGGCAGTATTGCCATTTCATGATGTTAATCCTCCCAATCCAGGAGGAGGGGAGGTTTTTCTACTTCCTTAGCTCTGCTTTAATTTCCTTTTTCAGATTTTTGGAGTTTTCATCATAGAGGTCCTTCACTACTTTAGTTATTATCTCCTAGGTATTTTACTTTTTGTGGGGCTACTACAAAAGGTGTTTTTCCTGATTTCAGCCGTGCTTTTCTCATTGTTGGCATACAGAAAAACCACTGATTTTTGAGGATTAATTTTACACCATACTACTTTACCAAAGTTTCAAATCAGCTTGAGTAATTTGGGAGTGGAGTCTGTGGGATTTTTAAATACAAGATCATATCATCAGCAAAGAGGGAGTGTTGTACTTCATCTTTCCCTATTTGGATGCTCTTTATGTTTGCATCTTGTCTTATTGCCTTAGCTAGGCATTCTAATACTAAACAGAAGAGAAGTGGAGAGAGTGGACATCCTTGTCTCGTTCCTGAATTTAGAGGAAATGGCTTTAGTATTTTTCCATTAAGTATGCTGCATTATACATTTGTCATACATAGCCTTTACTATATTTTGAGTTTTTCCAGAGCTTTCATCTTAAAGGGTTGTTGGATCTTGTCGAATGCTTTTTCTGCATCTATTGAGATAATCATGTGGTTCTTATCCTTGCTCTTGTTGTGATGAATTATATTGATTTGCATATATTGAGCCAGCTTTGCATCCCTGAAATAAATCCTGTTTCATCATGGTGTATTATTTTCTTGATGAGTTGTTGAAGTCAATTGCCAAAATTTTGTTGAGAAGTTTTGCATCAATGTTCATCAAAGAAATGGGTCTATAGTTCTCTTTGATGAGTCCCTGCCTGGTTTTGGGATGAGGGTTATGATGACTTCATAGAAGGAGCTTGGTAAGGAACTTTTTTTCAATTTCATTGAAGCGATGGGGGAGTACTGGTGTGAGTTCTGCTTTGAAGGCCTTGTAGAATTCTGCTGTAAATCCATCCAGTCCTGGGATTTTCTTGGGTGGGATGTCTCGTATTCCTGTTTCTATTTTGATGCTTGATATGGATCTGTTAAGTTGGCTTAACTCATCTTGGTTTAATTTCAGCATGTCCATATTTGCTAGAAAATCGTCCATTTCTTCCAGATTCTCAAACTTACTATCATAAAAGTTTGAGAAGTATTCCCTTATAATGTTCTTAATCTTGATTGTTTTGGTTGTGATATTTGATTCTCTTCTCTGAGTTTATTTGGGTGTGTTCTTTTTCTGATAAGATTTGCTAAGGGTCTGTCAATTTTGTTAATTTTTTTGCAGAACCAACTCTTTGTTTTGTTGATTCTATGTTTTTTTTTAAGACTCTAATTCATTTAATTCTGATTTAATTTTAAGTATGTTTCTGTCTTAATGGATTGGAGTTTAGCTTGCTGCTCTTTTTCAAGGAAGTTCAAATGTTTCATTAAATTGTTGGTTTCAGATCTCTCCAATTTGTTGATGTAGTTACTCATCTCTATGAACTTGCCTCTGAGTACTGCGTTGCCGTGTCCCAGAGGAGCTCGTGATTTGTGTGTTCATTTTTGTTAAATATTATGAACATTTGAGTTTCCTTTCTAATCTATGAACCACTGGTGGTTCAACAATGTGTTGTTCAGCCTCCATATGTCACAGGATTTTCTTTGGTGGCTTTTGGTATTGAATTCTAAGTTTATTTCCTTGTGATCTGAGAGAATGCAGGGCATAATTTCAGTGTTTCTGAATTTAGAAACATTTACTTTGTGATCTAAAATGTGGTCTATTTTAGAGAATGTTCTGTGTACTGCTGAGATGAATATGTATTCTGATGCTGCTGGGTGAAATGTTTAGTAGATGTCTGTTAAGTCTAGTTGAGCTATGCAGTTGTTTAGATCTGAGGTTTCTCTGTTGACTTTTTCCTAGGTTGATCTATCCAGCAGGGATAGTGTGTTAAAGTCCCCAACAATTAATATCTGTGGATCTATGTGTGATTTTAGGAAAAGAAGTGTTTCTTGGATAAATTTGGGTGCTCAGTTATTTGGTGCCTCCTGAAGAAAAGATCCCTTAATTAGTATGCAGTGACCCTCTTTATCTCTTCTTGCTATTTTTAAGATCTATTTTTATCTGACATTAGGATTGCAACTCCCACTTGTTTGTGTGGCTCCTTTGCTACTGTTTTGCATCTAGCCTTCAATCCTGGCAAAGAATTGTTGATAAAAAAAAAAGGAGGTGGGATCTACTTAA
Organism: Dipodomys ordii; assembly: GCF_000151885.1. NCBI lineage: Eukaryota > Metazoa > Chordata > Mammalia > Rodentia > Heteromyidae > Dipodomys > Dipodomys ordii. Next base: position 22,003,162 of record NW_012267225.1, read on the forward strand.
ACACTGAGGGTGCCTGTCCTCAGAAAGGATTAAGGAATCTCTCAGGAAACATTGTTATAAGCCTGGTCCTGACTTGAATCACTCTGGCCTCCATCTTGCAATAGAATTTTAGGTTTCTACACAGTCCCACCATGAGTGTCTCACCAGAGTGCAGCAGAAATGGTGTGGTACCCTTGAGCTTCTGGAATAAGCTAAATAGACACAGGTACCTAGCCTCAGGTGTTCTGTCTCAGTAACAAAATCAAAACACCTTTCCTTCTTTTCTACTTCAAACCCTCCATCTTTTGCAAAACCTGACAAAGGACCCAACTCAAAGTTTTGTCATTTGTCATGGAAATCTATTCTCAGATATTTTGTGTGGTGAAAGGAGACAGAGAATCCCTTAAAATTAAGAGTTCAATATGCTTACAGTTATCTGACATTTGGTAAGGGAGCCAAAGTTACACAGTGGAAAAATGATAGCCTCTTCAATTGGTGTTGGGAAAACTCGACATCCATATGCAGAAAACTAAAAAGTGGATCCCTGTTTGTTACTATGCTCAAATATCAACTAAAGTGGATCAGAGACTCAATGTCATACCTGAAACTTTGAAATTACTGTAAGGGGGGATAGGAGAAACATTAGAATTCATAGGCATAGGTAGATACTTGAAGAGTCCCAGGGGCACAGCAGATAGGAGACATGGCAAATGGGATTACATCAAAATAAAAAGTTTCTACATGGCAAAGAACACAGTTCCTAAACTAGAAAGACAGCCAACAGACTGTGAGATCTGACAAAGGCCTAATAGCTCAAGAAACTTCCTTCCCCCCCAAAAAAAAACAAAACACTAAATGGGCAAACGAAGTTGAGAGACTTCTCAACAAAAGAAGGGCAAAACAAAATAAAAATTAAAAAAATACAAGGAAAAGTTCATTTCACCTCCCCCCTCCCATAAAAATAAAACAAAACAATGCTGTGATTCCATCACACACACGTTAGTGTGGCTAAAAAAGTGAATTCAAACAACTGTTGATGAGGATTTGGTGGAACCCTGTTACACTGTTTGTGGGAATGTAAATTAATATGACTTTGGACAGCAGTCTGGAGGACTTTGGACAGCAGTCTGGAGGTTCCTCAAAAAACTGAACAGAGATCTTCCCTGCAACCCAGCCATATCACTCCTAGCTAGGCATCTACCCAGAACATCACAATCCAGCATACCATAAAGACACTTGCACATCCCTGTTCACTGATGTACTATCCACAACAGCCAAGCTATGGAAACAATTCAGATGCACTACAATAGGTGAGTGGATCCAAAAAGATGTGGTATCTATACACAACGTAATTGTACACAGCCAGTAGAAAGAATAAAATGTCATTTGCAGGGAAATGGATCAATCTAGAACAAATCATGTTAAGTGACATAAGCCAAGCTCAGAGATAAATGGTACATGTTTTCTCTCATGTGAGACCAGATCTAAATACATTGGGGCATGACAAATTATACAGGACTCTATAGGTATTCACATCCAGTGAGACCAAAGTAGGACACTCTTAAGAGAGGAACAGAAAAGTGAAATGCCTATGTTGATCTGATCATATAAAATAATACTTATCAAAATGAACTCCAGGAAATTAAAACAAGAGGTTTTTACTTTGTTGCTATTTTTGCTTTCTGTCTTTGAGAGGCTAAGGGGAGGCAAAGATTAAGGACCAAAGGGTGAACAAATGCAGCAGAGATACTCACTGAAAACTTATTGGCAGGCTGGGAGGGGAAAACTGGGAGAGCGCCAGGGAAGGGTGACACTGTCCAAAATGTGCTTTACCTAAATGTAATTATAACCCCTTTGTAATTACCCTCATAATAACAATTTTAAGAGTTCAAAGATAATGTGTTCACAGACAAAAAGCAGAATGTAGTTTACCATGGGTTGGTAGGGTAAGGGTGAGAATGGAGCCACTGTTTAGTGGGTATAGTGTCTGTGTGGAAATGTGAAATAGGTTTTGTACATGGACAGTGGTAAGGATTGCACAACTGCACTTGGGATATGCTGAAGGCCAATAAATTGTACATCTTTTTATTTTACCATAATAGCATAAAAAGGAAGAAAAAAATTTCAGGCACATCATCTCTTAGACATGACCAGTTTATTTTAAGAATTCAAATTTCTTTTGGCAAAGTATGTCCAGAGGCATAGTTTGGGATAATTATGTCATTTGAAGCAATCACATATTCTACATTTAGTTGGTCATGGGGTAGTATCTGAAGGAAAGGCAAAACTGAAAAATAATTTCGTGTGTGTGGAATGATAACCACAAGTATTTGCAAAGAAAAGTAGCTTATTCAATTGAGGGATGAAACACATTTACATTAACAGAAACCCTTTAAGTTCAACACACACTAAAGACCTCATTTGTGCAAGACACTGGGGTTGGATAAAAACCCAAGTATCAGAAGATGCAATCCTATCCTTAAGGAAATTTATAATCTAGTAACAAATGTATATATAAAAGTGGTGTGAGAAATAAGGTCCAAAAACCTGCTCTAAAGCCATAAGTTCATTTCCTAGTGAAGGCTGAAGTTGGACCCGTTTAACTTAAGTGTTGGCAAGTGCCAGAGCATGCTAAAAAATAAAAACTGGAAAGGCATGTCTACCCAACGAGAGAGGTCCTAACTCCTCTGTGGCTTTAAATATGCAAAAGGAAAGTTTTTTTTTTATGTTGACCTATTTTAATAAATGGGTTGGGGCTGGGAAGGTGGCTCAGTGGTACAGTGCTTGCCTTGCATGCATGAGGCCCTGGGTTTGATTCCTCAGCACCACATAAGCAAAAAGAAAGCTGGAAGTGGCGCTGTGGCTCAAGTGGTAGAGCTCAGGGACAGCACCCAGGCCCAAAGTTCAGGCCCAGTGACAGACAGACGAGAGAGAGAGAGAGAGAGAGAGAGAGAGAGAGAGAGAGAGAGAGAGAGAGACAGAAATGGGTTAACAGGAAGGATGGGTAAGTTCTAGAAAGCAAAGCTTTAAGAGGATGAAACACAATTTCATAATTTCAGGGAAGGCCCTGGCTGGGTATATATGCATACATCTCAGGGCCACCCTGTCAGAAAGAAGGCAGTCCTGGCAATGCAAAACACGGTCTCTTTTGTGAGACTACCTTCATAATAGCAACAACAATACCTATTGAGCTGTGGCTACTGAGAGCAGCCAATTAATGTTGCCCCCACTGCACAAATGAAGGTTACAATAGTTGATCTGGGAAGAGAGAAAACCTCTTATAGGTTAATTCAGCTCATGACTTAATATGCCTTTTTTGCTATACCAAGAAAAAAAAAGTAAAAACTAGAGGGACAAATCATTTCTGAAGAAAAATACACTATTTGTATTACACCTTAAAAAGAATTTTAATGGAACACACTACTAATAAAACATCACAGTTTTTGCTTTTGTAATTTACACCAATGACATTAATTCTAATACTTTAGAGAACTCTTACACAGTATATAACAAGTTGTTTTAATTTTACCATCATCTGTAACTTCAAAGTTTGGCTTGAACTATTTCAAAGAAAACCATTTAAAGTTCAGTTCTCCACAAAATTGATCAATTTAAAAAGAAAAAAAAAAGCTTTGCCAATGGAAAGCTGGAGTGTATGTACCTTCCAGCCTCCAAAGACATAACATTAATTTAACCAGCACCTAGTAAAACCAAAGCCTCCTTCCAAAGGACAGACTGACTCTTCCTACTCATAGCATCAACATCTTCTTCTTCGGAACTGTTTTGCTATGGCATGTACACACACACACACACACACACACACACACACACACTTATCAATAAATTGACATGCTACATGAATATAGCCGTTTCTTTAATCAAAATGAAGCCAGCAGACTAGGGGAAGACATAAATTAGCACACTGAATGATTTACTTGAAAGTAAAATTTGTAAAAATGTCATCCATCCTGGTTTCATATTAATTTAAAAATCAAGATGAGTATCATTTCAGACTTATATACATCAAGATGCCAGTTCTTATAAAAATGCTTAGTTGTAAATGTTAAGATTATGCAAAAATAATTTCATATCAGTTTTAATTTAAATGAATTTCCCATAACTCTAATATTAAAAACATTAAAGGAACTTAAATTTTAATGGCAAGAGTTCCTATTTTCCCCATCTATTAAAATAAGGTTCTGTTTTCCCTTATTAACACACAATGCCCTATTATTAAGGCACAACTTTTTAAAAAGTGAAATCACAGATTAGGTTTATTTTATACACAGTTCTTGCTGTAGATTATAATTAAATATATCATAAACTCAATCTATAAAAGTGAATGTACTGAGAAGCAACTGATATTGAGCTACAATAGGCCAAGTGTAGCTAGAATCTTCCCAACAAACCTTGCTTTAACCAGTCAGGCTGTTTCAGGAAGGCAGTCTCCAAGGTGTTTACCAGGAAAGTTGAGTACTTTTTCTGGAGTGGCGCGGGACCCTACACTTAGGCCTGGCTATCAGAGACAGTTGTTGCCCTCAAAGTCTGAGTGAAACCCAATTTTTGAATTTAGCATGGGAGACAAGGGCAGATTCCAGGCACCAGGACAAAAGCTTGCCCTGCATATCCCCTCAGCTGCTCTCCCCATACCTCCACCTCCACCCTCCCTCCACCTTCCTTCCCACTGTCTTCTTACCCATGACCTCATTCTACATCCTCTGACACAATCTACAAAATGCTTAGAGAATATCCAGCAAACAGGAAGAATTTGTACAACTGTTACTTAGAACATAAAAATTATGTTGCTACTTCATTGTACATTATACATAATTTATCTCAATTTTACCAATTTAAAATTAAGAAATATTACAATTGGGGGAAAAGGACAATCACAAACCAAAGATAATTATGATCACCTAGTAGGATCTTGTAACCTCAACTGAAATGGGGGTTACAAGTATGAAAAGAACACAGAAAGCACGCTTACTTATTCAAAATTACATTTTCTATGTTTATATCCTCAAGATGGCTGGGAAGAAATGCTCTGTAAAGACTTTAGTACTGGATTAAACTTGTCAATATAAAGGTTTCTGTAATTAAAGGTCATTTTTCTGTCTTTCTATGGAGTTTGAAACATATGCACTTCCCTTCCTCATGGAAATTGCAGCACAGCCTCAGTTTTATAGTATGATTTCAACAAGCAATCTTGAGAAGTGGGTACATCAAAAAACTATGAGTGAGCTGAGCACTGGTGGCTCATGCCCGTAATCCTAGCTACTCAAGAGTAGGATTGTAGTTAGAAGTCATCCTGAACAGAGAAGTCCTTGAGACTCTATATCTGGCTAAAGCCACACTAGAGGTGTGGTTCAAGTAGTACAGTGCCAGCCAGCCAGCCAAGCAAGCAAGCCAAACAGGCACAAGGCCTTGAGTTCCAACTTGGGTACCAGCAACTCCCTCAAAATAAAAATTGGGGGAGGGGATAAAGTACTATCTGGTATACTGGTGAATAAGGAAAAGCAGAAATAAAGGAAAAGAATAGGCAAAGGAGGCATATACATGGTAGAGATGAAGAGGGAAAAGATGACAGAACACTAAATTACTGATTTCCCTGCTTCTATTAAATGTAATACATAAAACGCAGCTTTAAGGGAAAATTACCTTCCAAATAAGAGCAAAGATGAAGGAAAAGGAAGGCAGAAGCTGGGCAACGAATGTCACCAAAAGTAAGTTGGATTTATCTTGCTGTGTTTTAGAAATAGTTTTCTGCAATTCTAGAAGATATTACACTCTTGTGAAAGTGTTTTACAGGTAAGTGCTGGCACAATAATGTCTTATAAATAAGTATAAATACTGTTTCTTGTAATGTATCAATGGCTCTTAAAAATAAACAAAGATTTTAAAAATGAGCTTTCTATAAAAAGTACTTAAAATCTTAGTAACTAGACTATACCCCCCAAAATTATAAAAATAACGTATTCAACTCTTAGCCAATCTTAATTTTTACACACAGCACATTTCATAACTGTACATATCCTTGGCTATGCACATTACTGAATTAAAATTAAACTGGAGCAATCATGCTTGCTAATATGAACTACTTTTACTTCAATTAAATCACAAAGATTCTATGTAATATTTTTTAAACTACGGTTAAATTCCACTTCCTATTTGCCAGTTTTATTTCCTTAACTTTGACATACCACAATTAAAAAAAAAATAAATGCCAAAACTCTGAAAACAGCATTTGCCTTTGCCATTCCTAAAAAAAAAAATCCTGTCCTATTGTATCATGAAGTAAAAATTATGAACTGTCTGACATTTTTTTCAAAATTTTCAAGTCCAGTGTAAGTTATCAAATGTTCCACCCATTAAACTTGGAATTTTCACTGAACAAAGGCCTACCTAATATATTTGTTACTAGTGTAAGATATTGAGTGGAAACATTTGTAACATCTTAGATTGAGTTCTAATGAGGAACTAAGGACTTTAAACAACATGCAAACCTAAGTATGCACACTCTACCAGGCTAGGATGTACATTCTTTGGTCAATTTTACCTTCACCTGGGAAAATAGAAAGCAAGCTGATTTCAATTTTGTTTGAGTGGGAAAAAAAAGCAAGCATGACAAATCAGTGTTATGGCCTATAAGGCATTGAAGATATATGAAATAACAGTTTCAATTGTTTTCATTAGTTTTCTAGGTATCATAGTGAGAGAAGCATACTTTCAAATAAAAGCAAGTTCAAAAAGCAAATCTTCCAGTGTTTTTGCTAACCAACAGGAAAACTGAATAGGAAATTAAAAAAAAATTAATTTCATTTTACTAATTTGAAGGGAATCTACAGAGTATCTCAAAAGTCACTACTGTGAGAGTTCGGTTAGGCTAGGTACATCTATTAGCAGTACTTATTTATAGTGAAAGCAACCATGGCCAAAGCATTCTTGACAACGGCAGACTGTCTATATAATCCTGGAAAAGTTTCTAAAATTTTATATTAAAATAAAGTTCCTGCAAATGAATGAAAACTATGTCAATTCATGTAATGTCAAGTGATTTTTCAGTTATAACAGAATTATTTACTTTCTTGCAATGCCTTATGGGGTTAATTTTTTTCCTAAATGTAGTGTTAAATCTGAAATCTAAAACTCAAGACTAAATGCTGGTCAGGAGGAATGGAAGCATGCATCTTCCACAGAGAAATGCAAATCTACAATACGATGACAGAAATGTTGAACCCATAGGTAGAACAATTTCCTTTATCAGAACAGAATACACACACACACACACACAAACACCCATACACACATCAATTATAATGCAAGCCATCATGTGTATATTTTCTACTGGCTGGTGAACCTGTTAAAACTTCAGAGAAAAAAAATGTGGACTTTTCTATTTTAATCCATAGAAACAGTAGATGAATAGAGCACATGTTGCATATTAATGAATGTGAAGCTTCTTGTGCTTTCCATCAGAAGTAAAAATCCTCAGTTACTTTATTTTCAAGTTACATCAAACATCTACACAAAATCAATCCTTCCTTCAACCCAATTTGTATATGAAAATATTAACAAATAATGAAGATTCATGATGTGTGAAAATGGTGGCTCATAATGTAGACTCAGCTATAGATTTTAATTCACAAATATATATGCGCCTTGTGTATGACAACTGTACGAAAATAGTCTCAAAAATAAAGACAATACTTGAGACACGAAGCAACCCACTTTCCCTGACTTTGTATCCTATTATAGGGAAAATAAGTCTCTGATGCTTCATAAATACTTAAAAAAGTTCAGGATGGCCTTTAACCATGCATAGTCTCTACCAACCCTCTGACACTTTGAGCAGTTCAGGCTGACCATTTCAGCTCTGGGGATACTGCCCCCCTGTAGTTAGTTATACTTATTTATGTCCTGTCTTTTCTAGATCTGGGAGTTTTCGGACCAGAGCCTGATGGTTCATTCTGATGCTAGCGAGGAGGCCCCCTTCGATGCCGTCAGAGCCTATGTAACTGATTTCTTCACCATTCAATGTAGTCATATGCCCCCCAAGGGCTTTTAAGATGGCATTGCCAGCACATATATCCCACTTTTTGATGTATGTCACATGGATATATAGGTCAGCTTTTTCTTGACTTTTATCAGGCACATCCAAGAGTGCTAAAACTTTATAACCTAAAAAGATAGAACAGAATTTAAGTGGTTACTCAAAAGATACAAAGGAAGGAGCACATATTTTTCATTTAGTACACTATTGAAAAGGACAGGAAATGTAGAGTCTAAAATTATGTCTAAATAAAAATATTTTTACATGTTAAGAGAACAGAAATAAACTCAATGGAGCAAGCTCATTAAACTAGTCTGCAGTGTAACTAAATATCTATGGTTTCTAAATTTTAAACCTTTGTGGTTCTTTATGGAAGGACAAATATCATACGTGCTATTTTCTCTGAAATGACATATTACATTAAAGGTAAACACCTATTACTTAAAACACCTGAGTAGACCTGACAAAAAAGAGACCAAGAACTGACATTACCACTTTTAAGTCCTTTCTATAATAAGGGAGTACTTAGGTAATGAAAGTTCAGATGAAACTGGGTCTAAAATCTAGTTTATTTTATTCTTACTGGGTATTCTGGATGCAGATAATGAAAAGTTAGTAAGCATCACTTCTTCTTGATTATTGTGCTATAAAGATATTCCAACACAATGTTTTCTGACCAATAATGTGTTATTTACCTGTATTAATTAAGCTAACAGTTAACTTCACCACATAAAGAGCAGTCATGATCAAAGCCATCAAATTGCCCCTCGAGCCAAATCTACATTATGGTCTGTTTTTGTACATATCTCACTATGTATTTTTTTAATATTTTGATAAGGTTTAATATTTTGAAAAGGCTTCAAAAAATCAATTAAAAATACCCAAGAGACTATATATGGCAGAGGCTGACCTCTGATCTATCATCAAGAAATACAAGAATATTGTAGACTGAGTGAACTGCCAAATACTTGACTCTTTCTCATCCTACAGGTTCAAAGACTGAAGACATTAGGGCTCTCAGAAGTGAGTCAGAGCCGGGCGCCAGTGGCTCACGCCTGTAATCTTAGCTACTCAGGAGTCTGAGATCTGAGGATCGCGGTTCAAGTCAGCTCAGGCAGGAAAGTCCATGAGATGCTTATTTCCCATGAACCACTAGAAAACCAGAAGTGGCGCTGTGGCTCAAGCGGTAAAGCGCTCGCCTTGAGATGAAGAGCACAGGGACAGTGCCCAAGCCCAGAGTTCAAGCCCCACAACCTACAAAAAAAAAGAAAAAAAAAAGAAGCAGGCTGGGAAGGTGGCTCAGTGGTAGAGCACTTG